>NW_026692845.1:0-2500 GCF_021218885.2 Marmota monax
ACCCTAACCCTAACCCTAACCCTAACCCTAACCCTAACCCTAACCCTAACCCTAACCCTAACCCTAACCCTAACCCTAACCTAACCCTAACCCTAACCCTAACCCTAACCCTAACCCTAACCCTAACCCTAACCCTAACCCTAACCCTAACCCTAACCCTAACCCTAACCCTAACCCTAACCCTAACCCTAACCCTAACCCTAACCCTAACCCTAACCCTAACCCTAACCCTAACCCTAACCCTAACCCTAACCCTAACCCTAACCCTAACCCTAACCCTAACCCTAACCCTAACCCTAACCCTAACCCTAACCCTAACCCTAACCCTAACCCTAACCCTAACCCTAACCCTAACCCTAACCCTAACCCTAACCCTAACCCTAACCCTAACCCTAACCCTAACCCTAACCCTAACCCTAACCCTAACCCTAACCCTAACCCTAACCCTAACCCTAACCCTAACCCTAACCCTAACCCTAACCCTAACCCTAACCCTAACCCTAACCCTAACCCTAACCCTAACCCTAACCCTAACCCTAACCCTAACCCTAACCCTAACCCTAACCCTAACCCTAACCCTAACCCTAACCCTAACCCTAACCCTAACCCTAACCCTAACCCTAACCCTAACCCTAACCCTAACCCTAACCCTAACCCTAACCCTAACCCTAACCCTAACCCTAACCCTAACCCTAACCCTAACCCTAACCCTAACCCTAACCCTAACCCTAACCCTAACCCTAACCCTAACCCTAACCCTAACCCTAACCCTAACCCTAACCCTAACCCTAACCCTAACCCTAACCCTAACCCTAACCCTAACCCTAACCCTAACCCTAACCCTAACCCTAACCCTAACCCTAACCCTAACCCTAACCCTAACCCTAACCCTAACCCTAACCCTAACCCTAACCCTAACCCTAACCCTAACCCTAACCCTAACCCTAACCCTAACCCTAACCCTAACCCTAACCCTAACCCTAACCCTAACCCTAACCCTAACCCTAACCCTAACCCTAACCCTAACCCTAACCCTAACCCTAACCCTAACCCTAACCCTAACCCTAACCCTAACCCTAACCCTAACCCTAACCCTAACCCTAACCCTAACCCTAACCCTAACCCTAACCCTAACCCTAACCCTAACCCTAACCCTAACCCTAACCCTAACCCTAACCCTAACCCTAACCCTAACCCTAACCCTAACCCTAACCCTAACCCTAACCCTAACCCTAACCCTAACCCTAACCCTAACCCTAACCCTAACCCTAACCCTAACCCTAACCCTAACCCTAACCCTAACCCTAACCCTAACCCTAACCCTAACCCTAACCCTAACCCTAACCCTAACCCTAACCCTAACCCTAACCCTAACCCTAACCCTAACCCTAACCCTAACCCTAACCCTAACCCTAACCCTAACCCTAACCCTAACCCTAACCCTAACCCTAACCCTAACCCTAACCCTAACCCTAACCCTAACCCTAACCCTAACCCTAACCCTAACCCTAACCCTAACCCTAACCCTAACCCTAACCCTAACCCTAACCCTAACCCTAACCCTAACCCTAACCCTAACCCTAACCCTAACCCTAACCCTAACCCTAACCCTAACCCTAACCCTAACCCTAACCCTAACCCTAACCCTAACCCTAACCCTAACCCTAACCCTAACCCTAACCCTAACCCTAACCCTAACCCTAACCCTAACCCTAACCCTAACCCTAACCCTAACCCTAACCCTAACCCTAACCCTAACCCTAACCCTAACCCTAACCCTAACCCTAACCCTAACCCTAACCCTAACCCTAACCCTAACCCTAACCCTAACCCTAACCCTAACCCTAACCCTAACCCTAACCCTAACCCTAACCCTAACCCTAACCCTAACCCTAACCCTAACCCTAACCCTAACCCTAACCCTAACCCTAACCCTAACCCTAACCCTAACCCTAACCCTAACCCTAACCCTAACCCTAACCCTAACCCTAACCCTAACCCTAACCCTAACCCTAACCCTAACCCTAACCCTAACCCTAACCCTAACCCTAACCCTAACCCTAACCCTAACCCTAACCCTAACCCTAACCCTAACCCTAACCCTAACCCTAACCCTAACCCTAACCCTAACCCTAACCCTAACCCTAACCCTAACCCTAACCCTAACCCTAACCCTAACCCTAACCCTAACCCTAACCCTAACCCTAACCCTAACCCTAACCCTAACCCTAACCCTAACCCTAACCCTAACCCTAACCCTAACCCTAACCCTAACCCTAACCCTAACCCTAACCCTAACCCTAACCCTAACCCTAACCCTAACCCTAACCCTAACCCTAACCCTAACCCTAACCCTAACCCTAACCCTAACCCTAACCCTAACCCTAACCCTAACCCTAACCCTAACCCTAACCCTAACCCTAACCCTAACCCTAACCCTAACCCTAACCCTAACCCTAACCCTAACCCTAACCCTAACCCTAACCCTAACCCTAACCCT
>NW_026692845.1:7500-104859 GCF_021218885.2 Marmota monax
TGGTTTTAGATATGATGTGAATATCATGTTAGTATTGGAAAACACAGAGCAGCTATTACATTAGCTTTAAATGATATAGTGTGAATATCATATTAATACTAAAGGCACAGGGTAGTCATTATATCAGTTTCAGATATTCTGATATGTACATTATATTAGTATTAAAGGCCATAGGGAAACTATTATGTCTGTTTCCAATGGTATATTTTGGATTTTATGTTAGTATTAGAGGTCATAAATATTAGAATATACACACCCACCCAGTCACATTTAATACCAATAGAATAGCTGAACTGTGGCCTTCAATATTAATATAACATACATAATGTTATCTTTAATACCAATGGAAATACAGTATTAGTATTAAAGGTATATTAGTTCTAGATGTTCTGTTATGGATATACTATTAAATTAGTTTTAGATGCCATAGTAAGGATAAAATATTAACACTAAATCCACAGGCAGGTAATATATCGATTTTCAAAGCTATCATATGGATAAAGTTAGTACTAAAGGTCACAGGACAGCTGTTGTATCAGTTTTACATGCCATTATATGGCTATCATGTTTGTGTTAAAGATCCACAGTGCAGCTATTTTGTCAGTATTATCTAATAATATGAATAAGATAGTATTTAAGGCCACATGGCAGCTATTCTATTTGTTTTAGATGCTGTAGTACTATATTACATTATTATTAAAGACTCCAGGGAAGCTATTTTATTATATTTAGATGGTAGAGTATGGATATCATGTTAGTATACTATTAAAGGCTGCAAGAAAACTATTATGCCACTTTTAACAGCTATAGTATGGATGTTTTATTAGTATTAAAGGCCATAGAAGAGCTATTCAGTTTTAGATACTATACCAAGGATGTTATATTAATATAATAATTAATAATAATATAATGATAATATAATGATTATATTAATATAATACACAGGGAATTTACAATATTAGTTTTATGGGTTATATTATTATTAAAAGTTATGGATGTTATATTATTATTAAAGTCACAGGGTAGTTGGTCTGGGGTTGTGGCTCATTTGTAGAGTGCCTGCCTAGCACATGTGAGGCACTGAGTTCAATCCTCAGCACCACATTAAAAAACATAAATAAAGTAAAGGAATTGTGTCCATCAACAACTAAAACAATATTTAAAAAAAATTCACAGGGTAGCTATTATATAGTTTTTTATGTCACAGTATGAATATTATATTAATATTTAAGGCCATAGGCAAGCTAATATATTGCTTTAGGTGGTATATGTGAATATCATATTAGTATTAAAGGTCACAGGCAAATATTTTATTAGTTTTAGATGCTAGTTTATCAATATCATATTAATATTAAGGGTCCTTGGCAAATGTTATAATTTGGATATCATATTAGTTCTAAAAGCCACAGGGCAGCTATTATATTAGTTTTAGATGCTATAATATGGATATTGTATTAAAATGAAAGACCACAGGAAAGGTATGTGATTAGTTTTAGGTCCATAGTATGGATATAATATTAACACTAAATTAAACATTTCAGCTACTATGTCAGTTTTTGATGCCTTAATATGGATACCATATTAGTTATACAGTCCACAAAAGAGCTATTATATCCATTATAATTTCATAGTATGGATGACATGTTTGTATTAAAAGGTCACAGGCAGCTCTTCAGTTTTAAAACTAATATTATGTCCACATTATAGCATGTAAAACTGATATAACAGCTTCCCTTTGGCCTTAATTGTAAGGGTTCTGTGTTTGGGACTGGGGTCTCTGATGGCTTCATGAATGTGGCATACTTGGTGGCTAGGAAGTTTCTGTGCAAAGATGTGGAATGCCTGGATGCTAGGAAAACTTCTGTGCAAAGACACGGGATGCCTACCTGCTATAGCAATGTCCTGCATTAGAAGGCTTTGTGCTGGAGTCTTATCAGCTTTGGCCTTGATCTCAGGCACACAGCTCCTGGGAATAAAGAAACACTCTTGTTATACAATAAAAATGTTTCACCAAGCTCCCATGCTCCTGGACCTGTCCATCTAACAGTAACTGTAAACAACAAACTTTATTGATAGCTACACAAAGCTTCTAACATTGCATATTGTAACTGTAGAATGTAACTGAGGAATAAGCTGCATAACGATGCTAACTCTATAACCTTCCAAATAACACAATAAACATTAGTATATTACTGATGCCAATGACCTAATGCAACCTATTGATATAAATAAAGCTGGCAGCTTGACCATTCTGCCATTCTGTCATTCTGACTCTGCATCTTCTCTCTATGTCTCTTTTTATTTTCCTTACATTTAATATTAATATCCATACAGTGATCTATAAAAGTAATATAATAGCTACCCTGTGACCACATTATTGATACTACATTAATATCAGAGGCCACAGAGAAGCTATAATATTAGTTTTACTTGCATTATTATGGATATCATAGTAGTATTAAAGGCCATTGCAGGTATTATCTAAGTTTTGGATGCTATAGTATTTATATCATAATATGATTAAATGCCACAGGGTAACTATTAATTTTAGATGCTATATTACTGATATAAGAGGCCAAAGGGCCACTATTATATTATTTCTAGATAGTACAGTATTGTTTTTGTAAGCTTTTTTGCCATTGTGTCAAAAATTCCTGACAAGAACAATTTTTAGAGAATTAAAATTTTATTTGACACTTATATTTTCCATGTCTCAGTCCATAGAAGACCAACTCCACAGCTCTTGACCAAACGATATAGAGGTAGGAAGCAAATCAGAACATGGCAAAGAGGAAGCAGATAGAGAGTTATGCTCACCAGAGACAAATATATACTCCAAAGAAATGCCCCCAGTGACCCACCTTCTCCAGCTACACACTACCTTCCTACAGTTACCATCCAGTTAAACACTATCAGTGGATTAATGCACTCACTAGGTTAAGGCTCTCATAACCAAATAATTTCACCTTTAAATCTTTCTTGCCTTTTCTCACACATGAGTTTTAGAGTAACACTTCATATCTAAACCATAACATTCTGCCCTTGGCCCCCAAAAGTTCATGTCCATCTCATGATGCAAAATACATTGAGTTCATATCCAGGAGTCCACATGTTCTTAACAGTTCCAGTATTCCCTAAAAGTCTAAGTCCAAAACCTCTTCTGAAACTTAAGGAAAACTCAGCATGAGACCCCATAAAAATCAAAGCAAGCTATATAATCCAATATATAATGGCATGGATTAAACATTTCCATTCTACAAGTGATAAATAGGGACATAGAAAGAAGAGATGGGACCAAAACAAGACCAAAATCCAGCTGGGCAAACAAGATCTGTAGTTCCACATCAAGCATATTTGGGGCAAATAACATTGTGATATTCTCTCCAAAGGACTTGTGCATCTCCACTCCTATGGCTTTGTTAATAGCGGTCCACATGGCCTAGCTTGACTTGTGTTTGTTCAATTCCTATGGGTTTCCTTGGAAAATGATCCATGTTACTAGCATCTCTTAATCTCAGGAGTCCCCACTATAGTTTTCTTCATCCTCTCAGGGGCTGCCTGATGGTATTCCAACTCTAATACATTTTTCCCGACCTCCCAGGTTGTCCTTTGAAATCACAGCGGGAGCCTCCATGACCCCCTAATGCCAATGTCTTGCAAACTTAAAAAACCAGCACCATGTAGTTGATACCAAGATCTGCCACCATCTCAAGCAGTAGACAAACCTCCTAAAACCATGACTACAGCAACCTCTGAGTGCCTGGGCAGCTAAGCATGGTGAAATAACCTCTTAGGCCTCTCTCTTCAATCATGGTGCCTCACTGATCTCTTCTCAAAGGAATTTTTATTTTTAAAACTTTGAGCAAGGCAAGATGGTGCCTGACTGTAATCCCAGCAGCTTAGTAGGCTGAGGCAAGAGGATTGCAAGTTCAAAGTCAGCCTCAGCAATTTAGCAAGGCCCTGAGCAACTCAATGAGATCCTGTCTCTAAATAAAATATTTAAAAAGGCTGAGGATGTGACCCAGTGGTTAAGTACCTCTGGGTTCAATTTCTGGTACAAAAAAAAAAAGAAAAAGAAAAATTAAATCTTTGAGCCTGAAACTGGGGTGGTTTTGCCAATTTCTGAGATGCACTCAAGTCTTCTTTCCTATTGTCTCTGGGCAAAGTATTTAGCATCTCTTTAGTGGTCATGATGTTTTAACAATCACACCTTCCTAAGCTCCAGTTTGACTCACACATTTAATTTGACTCTGAACAAATTAAAAGGTGTTCTTTTTTTAAAGATGGACACAATATCTTTATTTTATTTTATTATCTTATGTGGTGCTGAGAATCAAACCCATTGCCTCACATGTGCAAGGCAAATGCTCTACCACTGAGGTATAAATCCAGCTCCTACAGATATCATATTATTATTAAAGGCCATGTGGCAGCTACTATATTTGTAATAGATGCAAAATATGGTTATCACATTAGTATTAAAGGCCAATAGGACATATATTATATATATTAATATGGTATAGTATGAATAGTTCATTTATATTAAAGACCACAGGGCATCTATCATATTAGTTTTAGAATCTATAATATAGACAGTATATTAAGGACAAGACAGCTATTACATTTGTTTTACATGCTATAGTATGGATATCACATTATTATTATTTTTAATATTTTTAGGTTTTGATGCACTTTATTTATTTATTTATATGTGGTGTTGAGGAATGAATCCAGCACCTCACACATGCTAGGCAAACAGTCTACTACTGAGCTACAACCCCAGCCCCTGAATATCACATTATTATTAAAGACCATAGGGAAGCTATTATGTCATGCTTACATGGTATAATATCAACATCATATTAATATAAAGGGCACTAGAACATGTATTTGATTACTTTTATTATTTTTAGAAGCTATAGTACATATATTAGTATTAAAGGCCTCAGGGAAGCTATTAATTTTTTATGTTAAATATGAATATTACATTAATAAAAAAAATAGATGCTACAATATTAATGTTATATCAATTAAAGGCAAAAAGGTAGTTGTATTTAGTTTTAGATGCCATACTAGGATATCACAGTAATATTAAAGGCCACAGTATAGCTGTTATATTAGCTTTAGATGCTATAGTATGGGTATTATAATAGTATTAAAGACCACAGGGCAGCAATTGCTTTAGCTTTAGATTATATAATGTGAATAATATATTAATTTTAATCAACAATGGACTGCCAGTATATTAGTTTTGAATGCTATAGTATGATATCATATTAGCATCAAAGGTCCACAGAATAGATATTACTTTTAGATCAATAGTATGAATATCATAGAAATATTAAAAGTGACAGTGCAGCTATTAAATCAATTTCAGAAGGCACACTATGAATATAATAATAGTATTAGAGGCTATAAGGCACCTATTGTTTTAGTAAGGATTCTACACTAGGGATATCATATTAGCATAAAACACCACTGTGTAGTTTTTTTAATTATTTTCAGATGCTACAATACGGATATTATATGAGTATTAAAGGCAATAAGACAGCTCTTATATCAGTTTTAGATGCCACATGTATATCACAATAGAATTAAAAGCCACAGGGCTGCTATTATATCCGTTTTCAATGCAATGCTATGGTTACATTAATACAAAAGGCCACAGAGAAGCTATAATATTCATTTTCAATACTATAATATAGATATAATAATAGTATTAAATACCATTATGCAGGTATTATATTTTATTTATTTACTTACATTTATTTATTTATTTATCAGGGATTGAACTCAGGGGCACTTGACCACTGAGCAACATCATCAGCCCTATTTTGTAGTTTGTTTAGAGACAGGGTCTCACTGAGTTGCTTAATGCCTCACAGTGGCTGAGGCTGGCTTTGAACTCACAATTCTCCTGTCTCAGCCTCCCAAACCACTGGGATTACAGGCATGTACCACTGAGCCTGGCTTATAATGTTCTTAAATGCTTTAGTAAGGATGTCATATTACCTATGAAATGCACATTGCAGATATTATATCAGCTTTGGACACTATATAATGGATATCATATAAATATTAAAGGCAGCTATCATATCAATTTTACATGCTGTAATAAGAACGTCATATTACTAATAAAGCCACAGGGAAGCTACTCAGTTTTTAATGATCTAACATGAATATAATATCAGTATTAAAGACCACATGGTAGCTATTATATCACTTTTAGATGTAATTGTAAGAACATTACATTAGTATTAAAAGCTACAAAGATGTTATACTATATTTAGATGCTATGGTAAATATATAGGAATTAAAGGTCATAAGAGAACAATTATATTAGTTTAGATGCTATAATATGAATATCATAACAGTACAAAGGTAAGAGGACTGCTTTTAGATCATTAATAGATGCTATGATATGGATATCAGATTAGTACTAAACGCCATAGGGCAGGAATTATATTCATATAATTGCTATAAATGAACTTTATGTAATATTAAAAGGCCACAGGAGAATTATTATTTTAGTATTAGGGGTCACAGTATTGATACTGAATTAGTATTAAAGGCCATAGGGCATCTATTATATTAGCATTAGATGCTATTGAATGGATATTAATATGAACAGCCACAAAGAGCTATAATATCCCATTAACAGGCCACAGTATGGATAAAATATTAATGGCAAATGCACAGGATGCACAAGGATGCTCTTTCAGTACTTTGAGATGTTGTAGTATACATATTACATTAATATTAAAGCTCCAAAGTTCAGTTATTATATTAGTTTTATATGCTATGTGATGACTATCTTATTAGTATAAGGAATTATATTAGTTTAGGTACTATACTTTGGATAACAGATTACTATTTTTTTTAAAGAGAGAAGGAAAGAGAGGAGAGAGAGGAGAGAGAGAGGGAAGAGAGAGAATTTTTAATATTTATTATTTATTTTTCAGTTTTCAGTGGACACAACATCTTTATAAAATAATATGTGGTGCTGAGGATCGAGCCCAGTGCCAGGTTAGTGCATTACCACTTGAGCCACATCCCCAGCCCAAGAGATTACTATTAAATGCCAGAGGTCAGCTATTATGTTAACTTTATATGCTATCATATGGATATGCTATATTATAAGGTTTATTGCTATCATATGGATATTTCACTTAAAATGACAAGAAGGCTATTTTATTAGTTTTAGAGTGCATAATATGGATAAATTATTAATGTTAAATGCCACAGTCTAGCTATTAGATTAGTTTTAGGAGTTATAGTTTGGGTATCATATTACCTATAAGAGCCACAGGGCTAATATTTTATCAGTTTTAGATGCTACTATGGGTATCATATAAATATTAAGACCAAAGAGCAACTATTATATCAAGTTAAGATGCTATAATAAGGATATCTATTGATATTAAAGGATACAGAGCAGCTATTATATCAATTTTAGATGCAATATTATGTATTACATTAGCTTTAAGGGCCACAGGGAAGATATTATATTAGATTGAAATGTTATAATAGGGATATTACTTTAGTATAAAAGGCTATAGGGAGGCTATAATGTTAGTTTTGGATGTTATGGCATGAATATTATATTAACATTAAATGTCACAGGGAAACTATTATATATCAGTTTTAGATGTTACACTCTTAATATCATATTAGTATTAAAGGCATCAGGGCAACTATTGTATTTGTTTTAGATCTATGACATGTATGTTATTATTTCAGTCATCTTTTTCACTGCTTTGACCAAAGGACCTGACAAGAACAATTTTAAAGGAGGAAAAGTTCATTTAGGGGCTCACAGTTTCAGAGATCTCAGCCAATAGATGGCCAACTCTATTCCTTGGGGCTTAAGGTGGGGCAGAAGAATGTGGTGAAGGAAAGTGGTGATCAGGAAGCAGAGAACCTAAGCTCAGCTCATCAAATATGTACCCCAAAGGCACAGCCTCAATGACCCACCTCCTCCAGCTACACACTATCAGCCTGCAGTTACCACTCAGTTAATTCCTTCAGAGGATTACTAATTTGGGTTAAGGCTCTCATAACCCATCATTTCACCTTTAAACTTCCTTAAATTGTCTCACACATGAGCATATCCAAACCAATTATTTGGTATTAAGGCCACAGTGCATCTATTATTTTAAATGCTGCAGTATGGATATTATATTAATATTAAAGGCCACAGGGTAGCTAATATATTTTATTAGCTTTGGATACTATAGGATGGATATCATATAAATATCAAAGGCCACAGGACAACTGTTGCATCAGTTTCAGATGTTCCAATATGAATATCATATTAAAATTAAACACTTCAGGTCAATAATTATGTACTATTAGATACTCAAGTATGGATATCATGTTAGCATTAAAGTCAACATGGCAGTATATTGATTTTAACACTATCCTATAAATATCATATTAGTTTAATGGCCACAAAGCTGATATTATATTAGTTTAAGGTGATACAATATCATATTAATACTATAGGACCTATTTACCAGTTTTATATGAAGCACGTATTTATCAGTTTTATATTTATAATATGTATATTAAATGAATATTAAATTTCATAAGAAACTTATTAAATTGGCTTCACAGGTTATAGGAATGATGTAACATTAATATTAAAGGCCACAGGACATCTATTACATCAGTTTTGGAGGCTATAATATTAGTATCAAAAGCTACAGGGGAGCTATTAGTTTAATATGCTTTAGTATGGATGTCACTTAGTATTAAATTCTATTGCACAGCTACTTACTTGTTTTAGATATTATAGTTTGCATCTATTAGTAATAAAGACCTCCGATATAATTTTTTTGCTATAATATGGAAATCGTATTAATATTAAAGGCCACAGAACAGTTATTTAATCAGTTTTCCATGCTATAGTATGAATAAAAAAACAGTAATAAAGGCCACAAGACAGCTATTGTATTAAATTTAGAGGTCAAAGTATGAATATTATGATATTAAAGTCTAGAGGGCAGCTATCATATTAGTTTTGAATGCTATACTATCAATATTAAAGGACACAAGGATGTTATAACATTAGTTTTTCATGGTATATTATATTAGCACTAAAGGCCACAGAGCAGTTATTACTTTAGTTTTAAAGAGCACAATATGTTTATCATATTACATATCATATTAAAGGGCCCAGGCAGCTACTATATTAAGTTGAGGAGCTACGGTATGGATATCATATTAGTATTAAAGTCCACAACGTATCTATTATACTAGTTTTAAATCCAACAGTATGGATATAATATTTGTCCTAAGGACACAGGACATATGTAATATTAATTTAAGATGCTATATTATGGATATAATATTAATATTTAAAGCCAGAAATCATCTATTATACAATATATGCTATTATATGGATATTATAGTAAGATTAAAAGACACAAATCATCTATTATGTTAGTTTGAGTTGCAGTAGCATGGATATCATATTGGTATTTAAAGCCACAGTGCCACTATTTTATTAGTATTGGATATACTGTAGCACAGATATCATATTAATATAAAAGCCACTGGGAAGCTATTATATTAATTTTGATGCTATACTATAAAAATTGTAATAGGTTTAAAGTTACAGGGCAGCTACTATATTAGTTTTAGATATAAATTAGCTATTATATCAGTTTCAGAGGCTACAGTACAAATATGTTAGTATTAAAGTGAACAGGTTAGATATTATATTGGCATATAAATGTCATAGGGAAGCTACTAAATTAGTTCAATATGCTATAATATTGACATTGCATTGATATGGAAGACCACAATTCAGCTATTGTATCAGCTTTAAATACTGTAGTATGAATACCTATTAACATTAAAGGCCACAGGGCACTATTATTCTAGTTTTAGAAGCTTTGGTATGGATATTTTATGGTTATTATAGATTACAGGCAGCCATTTCATCAGATTTAGATCAACAGTATATTTTATTAATATTAAAGTTTTATATTCTGTTATAATTATTATATGACTATGAAATTCTACAAGGCTGCTGTATTATCAGTTTTTGGTGCTATAGTATGTATGCACTATCAGTATTAAAACATCACTTGAAGCTATTACATTAATTTCAGAGGCCACAGTTTTTATCTCAATATTAAAGGCTACAAGGCAGCTATTATGCCAGTTTTAGATGCTACAGTATGGATATTATGTTAATATTACAGGTCACAGAGCAGCTATTATATTAGTTTTTGGAAGGTATAGTATGGACATCTTTAATATTAAACACAACAGGCACCTATTAGTATTAGGTACTATAGCATGGATATTATTAGTATTAAAGACCACAGGGAAGCTATTATAATATTTTCTAGGTACCATAGAGCATATCATATTACCCTTGAAGGCAAAAAGGAAGCTATTTTATTTATTTTAGAGTCTACAGTATGAATATAATATTAGAATAAAAGGCTACATGGAGACTATAATGATGCTACATATGGATAAAATTAGTATTAAAAGGCTACAGGACAGCTTTTCTGTTAGTTTCAGAGGACAAAGTATTGATATTATACTAAAGTCAAAGGCTACAGGGCAGCCATTATATTAGTTTTAGATGCTATAGTATGGCTATCATATGACATTTATAGGCCACAGGGCACATATTTTATTACTTTTAGATGCTATACTGTGGATATTAGTAGTAAGGACCAAAATTCAGATATTATATAAAATTCAAAGTATGTGGGCTGGGGTTGTAGCTCAGTGATAGAGAACTCACCTAGCATGTGTGAGGTGCTAGGTTTGAGCCTCAGCACCACATAAAAATAAATAAATGAAAATGAAGGCATTGTGTCCAACTACAACTAAAAAAATTTTTTTTAAAAATTCAAAGTATATGCCCCTTTTACATATTTCATGTTGAAGTAATAACATGTTAACTTATTATATTTTTATGCTGTCACTAGGTTCTAGGTTTTCCTTCTTAAAACGTGATCACTACAGAGGAAAAAAATGACATTTTGGAGATTTTATTTCAACTCATGATTTAACTTTCCTGAAAGAGTGACTTTATAAAAAATGTCTCTATTTTATTTCTATGCATACATTTTAGCAGCAATATAATCAAATATTTGTCACTGGGACAAATAGTCAAAGAACATCCATTTCCTCCAAGACCTCTACAGGAAGTGGTGAGCCAAGAGAAGCAGAGGTGTCAGATCAGTCCAGGAGTGATATTAGATGCTGCTGTGTTGTGGGAAACTCTACCTTTTAGAAATCACAGGGACCTATGGATGCCCAAACTCTTGCATGAGTCTAAATCTAGTTGAAATTCTAAGTAATCTTATTGTCACTAGCTCATCATGAAGCTAATGATAACTAAAGGATCTATGGGGCTGGGGATGTAGATCAGTGGTAGAAAGATTTCCTAGCATGCAGGAAGCCCCAGAACCACAAAAGGAAAAAAAAAGAATTTGTGTAATCAAATAGAAAATGAATAATTATTCCTCTTAAGGAAACATGTTGGACCTAAAACACTTGAGACTCTCAGAATCAAAATTCTCTCAATCAAAAACAAAGTAAGGTAAAAGTAATTTTTAAAATATTCCTTATAAAAAAATAGAAGTCCACAGAATTAAATATTCTATAAAGGGCTAGAATGTGGTGCAAAGGCAGAGCATTTGCCTGGCATGTGTCAGGCCCTGGGTTCAATCCTCAGCACCACATATAAATAAACAAAATAAATAAATAAAATAAAAAGATCCACTGACAACTAAAAAAAATATTTTAAAATTTCTATAGAAAACTGAAAGAATATTAATCAAAAATTGAATTAGAAACACCTACTGCACAGAACTGGAGACCTGGAGGCCATGGGGAATTACATTACAAAATAACTCTGAAATAAGAAAATGAAACAATTAGCATACAAAACCTTGGACTGGTACTTAGAGTTCCCCCACTGGATAGGATCCTGGGATCATCAGGGCTCAAGGCTGACTGTCATCTGCCCTTTAACAAATTCTGATTTTATTTCAAATGTTCATGATCTACAGAGAAAATTAAAAAAGAGAAAAGTGACATTTCTAAAGTTATTTTATGGTATATCGCATTCTGATTCAGTCAAGATAATTCATCCAATGCAGGATGTCAGTGTTTACACAACGGACATTATTTGTGCACCATTACAAATATACTGCCAATTAGCACAGCAGCAAGGGAGCTGCTCATCCTAGACTAGAAGGAACAGAGTCTGGAGGAGGTGGAGGGAATGTCAGGAGGAGGAGGGGGCCTGGAAGATGGGTGGGGTCTGGAGAAGAGGCAGGGTCTTAAAGAGGAAGATGATTGGGCTGGAGTTATGGCTCCGTGGTAGAGGGCTTGCCTAGCATGTGTGAGGCACTGGGTTCAAACATTAGCACCACATAAAAATAAATAAACAAAATAAAGGCATTGTGTCCACATGCAATTAAAAAAAAAAGAGGAGGACGGTGAGGTCTGGAGGAGGGGCAGGACAGGAAGAAGGGAAAAATCTGGAGGAGAAACGGTCTGAAGGAGAGGGATAATGAGCTACAAGGGGGCAGGGCCTGGCAGATGGGTGAGACCTGAGGGAGGGACAGGCCCTAGAACATGAGTAGGATGTAGAGAGGCAGGGTAGGAAGGAGGGGGAAGGTGGTTCAGGAGGACAGGCAGGGCCAAAGAATATGGGTGGGGTCTGGAGAAGAGGCAGGACCCACGAGGGTCCCTTAGCAAGAGGGTCCTGGAGGGGTGGCTTTTTGCTAATTAAACTCTCCACCAAAATAAAAATGTGTGGCAGTGGTAGCTCAGTGGTAGAGTGCTTGCCTAGCATGTGTGAGGCACTGGGTTTGATCCTCAGCACCACATAAAAATAAATACAATAAATGTATTGTGCCCTTCTACAACTAAAAAAAAAAAAATTGGACAAAACTAAGCAAAGATTAAAGAAAAAATGTGGTTCATTATTAAAAATACAGGGGATGTATTTTTTAATAAATTCTGGCTTTGTTAGAAGTAATATATTTAAACCTAAGCAGCTCAGAAGGCTGAGGCAGAAGGATCTTGAGTTCAAAACCAGTCTCAACAAAAGCAAGGCACGAAGCAACTCAGTGAAACCCTATCTCTATAATACAAAATAGAGCTGCCCCACACCAGGCATCTCCCTCAGACTGCTCTGAGGAGAATGGAACACCAGGTGTCCCTAGAGACACGAACCATAAGGCTCCCCACACCAGGAGTCTTCCTCAGACAACTCTGAAGAGAAAGGAACCCCAGGCGTCACTAGAGACGTGACCCAAGAGAGTCCCCACACTGGCGTCTCCTCCAGATGGCTCTGAGGAGAAGGGAACCCCAGGCCTACTTAGAGACATGACCTGTGAGGGTTCCCAACCCTGGTATCTCCCTCAGGAAACCCTAGAAACATGCCACACGAGGACCCCCAAGACAGGTGTCCCCCTTAGGCTGCTCTAAGGACAAAGAAACCCCAGGCATTCCTAGAGCCATGACTCACGAAGTCTCTAAGCCAAGAGTCCGCTGAGGCTTCTCTGAGGAGAAGGAAACTCCGGGAGTCCCTGGAGGCATGACCCACGAGGGTCCCCAACCTGGGTGTCTCTCTCTCAATCTGCTCTGAGAAGGGAGCTCTGCCCCTCTCTGTGGAGTGACCCAACACTCCAGTGAACTGGGGCTCTCCCGGGTTGGTCCTGATTGGGAAGCCAGCTCTCCTCACTCTCAGGGAGGCAGCATTAAAGATGGTGGCAAGGCCCTGCCCCTTCTTGACCACGCCCCTTTGGCCACGTGCAGGTGCTCCAGACCCAAGCTGCTCACAGCTCAGAGGCGGGGCCTCTCCCAGCTCCCTGGTGAATGTCAGTGCCTTCTTCCACCCTCAGCCGTTACTGAATAAAATCTGTTCCCACTGCTGTAACTAGGTCTGGCTGTGGCACCATGAGTAGTGGAATCTCAGGAGAGGAGAAATGGAGTCCAGGAGACCCCCTCCCTGCACTCCACCAGGCCAAGGGCTGCAGCAGCCTGAGCCAGGTGGGCAGAGGCACAGAGGGAGGCTTCCACAGGGAGTCTAGACCCTCACTCAGGTGCCCAAGGGCAGAGACCACCTCAAAGGCTTCTGGGACATGTAGTCTTTGAGACAGTGACTTAGCCAGGGTCTGCCCCATTTTAGAATCAGGGATTTTAAGAAAATCTGTTAATTCCCAGCCCAGGATGACCACTGTAGGAGGGTAGAAGAACCTGAGCTCAGACCAAATTCCCAGTAGCCTCTGGGACCATTCTAGGTCATTCAGTCTGTCCTGCCTATACAGCTCTCACCATGGATGCCTCTGGGAACTGCAAGCTACACAGATGGGCTTCTCAGGGACTCTGGACAGTGTAGTCTGGTGCTCTACCCACACTGTCTTTGCCCTTCAGGACCATGGAAGCTGTTTGCCATGTGCTGGTCCAGGAACCCTGGAGGACCCTGGCAGTGGACTCTGATGTTCTACCCATGCAGCCCTCACCCCAGAAACCTAGGGGTTGCAAGTAGCACATTTACCCTCATAGTGCCAGGATTCTGGGTAGTGCAGTTTCGTATTCTACAATGCAGCCCAGCTGCAGAGGTCTCTGTGAGCTGCAGGCTACTCAGGCACCCCTAGTGATTCTGAACAGTGTAGTCTGGCATTCTGCCCATTCAGCCCTCACTCCAGAAGCCTATACAGACTTCAAGTAGCACATTCACCCTCATACACCCACCCAGGATTCTGGGCAGTATAAACCAGCCTTCTACAATGCAGCCCCCCCTCCCCTGCAGAACTCTCTAGAAATTGCAGGCTACAAAGTCATTCAGGCATCCCTAGGGATTCTGGACAGTGTAGTCTGATGTTCTGCCCATGCAGCATCACTACAGTGGATTCTGGGAGCTGCAAGCCCCCAAGGATCATGGGTATTATAGCCTGGTGCTATGTTCAACTGTACAGTGACTACTTAGAGCTTGGAGCATCCAGGAATTCTGAGTATTGTAGTCAGTTCTACTCAGTCAGCCCTGACTGCAGAGGTCACTGAGAGCTGTAGGCCATTGATTATTCTGGGTTCTGCAGTCCATCCTACCTAAGGGGACTTCACCATCAAAGCTCTGGGATCTGTGTAGCACAAGCCTGCCTAGACACCCCTGGCAGTCTGTGTAGTGCAATACAAAGCTTGCCCCAGCAGTACTCAAAAGGTAGGTGTCTGGGAGCTGTAGGCCCCCAGGGATTCTGGGTAGCATAGTCCTGTCTTCTGCCTCCATAGCCCTCAGTGTGGAAGCCTCTGAGAGTTCCAGGCCACATGGACACGGGCACCTCCAAGAATTCTAGGTAGTGTAGTTCAGCTCCCTACCCTGTAGCCCTCACTATTGCAGATCCTGGAACTGTGATTCCCCCCTGAGGATTCTGGAGAAGGTAGTCCAGTGTTTTGCCTACATGCCCTTACTGCAAGGGCCATGAGAACTGAAGGCCACATGCTTGACTTGGTACTGAAGACCTCACTGTGGAAGCCTCCTGGAATTGCAGGCAGCACATTCACCAGTGTGTCCCCAGGAATTGTAGGTAGTATAGTCTGACCTATATAATGCACAACTCTCACTTGGGAGGCCTCTGGGAGTTGCAGGCTGCATACTCACCTGGAAAATACACCTCACCAAGGACTCTGGATACTGTAGTTAAGCTCTCAGTCCAAAAGTCCTCACAACAGAGGATCCTAAGAGCTGCTGATACCGAGATTTGTGGATAATATAGTCCTGTGTTTTTCCTACTCACTGCAGAAAATTCTGAAACTCAAATTCCCCCTTAGGATTGTGAGTAATGCAGTTCAATAGTTTGCCCACTCACCACAGAGGATTCTGGGAGCTGCAGTCCCTGATGATTCTGGATAATGCAGTCTAGGGTTTGCCTTCACAGTCCTGCTGAGGATCACAGGAGCTGAAGACCCCATGCTTTCCCTGGTAACCTAGAGATTCTAGGTAGTGTGCTCTAATAATACAACTGTCACCACAGAAACTTCTGGGACTTACAGGGTCGGGGTATATAGGCATCCCCAGAAGTTCTGAGCATTGAAGTCTGGTATTCTGCCCTTGCAATTCTCACCCCCAGAGGCTCATGGGCAGAGCAGGCACCCAAAAGTAATTGGTAGCATAGTTTGATATTTTGTCAATTCAGCCCTCTCTGCAGAGGTCTCAGCAAGCTGCAGGTCCCCAAGAATTATGGGTAGTACAGTTTGTCATTTGACCCATATTTCCCTCACTTCAGAAGGCTCTGGTAACTGCAATGAGGATTCTGTAGTTAGCCAGGATTCAGGGTACTGCAACCCATCATAATCTTTACATCTCTCACCCTAGAGGCTCCTGAGAGCTATTTACTGCATTTTCATGAGCCCTTATCCTCAGGCCTCAGTGAGACTCCAGACACTGGGCCCTCCCTGCACCACTTTGAGGGGGCATTTGTGTCCTTAGACACTCAAGCCACACAAAATACATTGACATACCATGATAATGAGCAGCCAAAGCCTCAGTAAGAAATACAGTTGTTGTTGTGGGGCTGGGGATGTGGCTCAAGCCATAGTGCACTCACCTGGCATGCGCTGGGGCGCTGGGTTTGATCCTCAGCACCATATAAAAATAAATAAAGATGTTGTGCCCACTGAAAACCAAAAAAAAAAATATTAAAAAAAGAAATACTGTTGTAAAATAAGTTCTGCTAAAATATTACCTGAGAAAGTAAAGAACATGGCAGAACTTACTTCTCAGTACAACAGGCAGTGCACAGGAAGCTTCTTCATAATGTTTTCCTCACATGGACCTCAGGCATCCTGAATCCACAGTGGAGTCTCCATGGGTAGGTGCCAAGGAGAAGGAAGCTCTGGTCCTCACCATAGATATATCCACCAGGCATCCCCAGGCCATGATATCTTTATAGGTGTGTCCCAAGGATTAAAAAAACAAAAAACAAAAAAAAAAAATGGTCTACACCTTAGATAGAGCCCCTAGGAGTCCCTAGATGTGGCATCTCTCAGGTGGGTCCCCAGACGAAGGAAATTTGATTAGAGCACAGAACACAGCCCCCAAAAGCAATTGATCAGAGAAAGTGGCCCCCTGCTGGCCACTGTAGACAGTGCAGGATGCTGGGTGTTCACTGTTCAGAGCTGCACCCCCTTGTTCTAGGCACAGTGAAGCTCTAAAATTCATACTTCTGACTATTCCAGGTCATGATTTTGGAAATCAAAAAGAAAAAGAGCCTATCATCCTATGTCTTGATCAGAATGAATGGAGATAGCAAGCAGCAAAATACATGGCCCATAGACAAAATTTCATTGATTTCAGCAATCATGTAGAGGAAACAGTGAAATTTATAAACTGGAATAAGAAAAATTTTAAAACATTAATATTTCAAATAGAGACCCCAAATTTGAAGTACTTTCATGTAAGTCTTAAAGTACAATCATTCTTTCAGAAAATCTTGAAATGTTTAGAAAGAAATCAAATGAAATATAAATAAATGCAGATATACTTTGTTCAGGTCTCAATATAATTAAGATGAAATTATCTCAAACCTGACCTTAAGATTCAGTGCATTCCAGAAATTCCCACCAAACTGTTTTTAAACCTAGACTAGACAGCACTGACCACAAGAGGACACACTTCAAGAAGCCACACATATGGACTCCAGAACCTATCAAAATACTCTCTAGACTTGCATTTTAAATGGGAAACTGTAAAACTCTAGAAGATGTGCATGACCACATGTTTCATGATGAGGTTCTAAATACAGCCCCACCAAAAAAAATCCATGAAAGCTGGGGATGTGGCTCAGTGCTTAAGCACCCCTGGGTTCAATCCCTGCTACCAAATAAACAAACAATAACAACAACAAATCCTTGAAAGAAAAACCTGATAATGTGGACTGTATTAAATTCCTCTGTAAAAAAAAATCATATTAAGGAAATAAAAAGACAAGTCAAAGACTGGGGGAAACGTTGGAAACTATATGTCTAAAACAAACTTGTGTACAAAATATAGTAAAACACTCAACAGTAACACAACATAATGGGTAAAGATCTGAACAGACAATGCACAAGAAAGATACAAGATGGCAAAGAAGCATAGAGATGACTCTTAGTATCACCTGTCATGAGGAAAGCACCAACTAAGACCCCAAGGTGCACTGCACAACTACTAAGCTGCTAAGGTCTTTACTAAGTGCAGTATCAACCATGAGGATGATGAGCAGCCACAGGAACTCTTATGCATTGCTGGTACAGCACACAACAGCTCACCACTATCAAAAAAACTGGCGATTTTCCCCAAAGTTAGACATGGTATCACCATATGGTCCTAAAAATATAGAAAACTGCCTCAAAAATGTATATCTAGATAACAGCAGGCAATTACATATAGTAGTTCTATTCACAATGCCCCAATACCTTAAGCAATCAGGATGTGCTTCAATGGGTGAACAAATAACATAACTGCTATGAACCCATGCCATGGAGGCCCTGGTGTCTCTGAGCTCCCCCAGGTCTCTACTCTGGTCTGGACCCTGAATTGCCTTTACCTTTGCACACCTCACAGAGGGAAAAGTGAATTCTGAATAGAAACACCTGTAAATGCAGCTGATAAACTCAGGCTCAGTATGCAGTTGCTGCCTATGGAAAGAAATTAAAAAGTTCTGGATGTGGGCAGTAAACTCAGAAAAATGCAAACACAACAACCCAAGCCTGCATCTTTGTTCATAGGAGCTTCCTGGGGAACAACAGACAAACATGGAGGCAACTCCAGGATCCCCACAGAACCACATCTAGGGGAGAACCTGGAGGTGGCTGTCATTAGGGCCCCTGTGATCCACCTCTGATTAGCTTAGAGGACATTATGCTACAGCTTCATACCCCCGTCCCAATTTTAATTTCCTCTTTCCTCAGGTTGCAAATGCATCCTGAGCTTGGATTCTGTTGATTGATTAGCTTGTTTAGTGTTGCAGAGAGCTGTGCCACTACCTAGTCCTGATGCACAACCTCAGAAATTCACTGTTCTGGTTATTCAACATACATTTGCATATTTTAGCTAAAATAGAGCCCATCATCCCATGTTTTCATCCATCAGAATCTTATCTTTATACCCTAATCTTTATCTTTATATCCTACAGTTACCACCCAGTTAATCCCTATCAATGGATAATTAGGTTAATGCTTTCATTAGGTTGGTGCACTGATGCAGGTTAATGCTCTCAGGATCCAGTCATTACACATCTAAATTTTCTCTCATTGACTCACATATGAGATTTTTAAAGGACAACTCATATCTAAACCACAATAGCTATGAATACCATAAGAACATGAAAGGACACAGGGCAGCTATTATATTAGCCTTAGATGCTACACTATGGATATCAAATTAGTATTAAAGATTATAGGGAGATACTATTTTGTTTTAGATGTTATAGTATATATATTATATTTGTATTAGAGACCATAGGGCAGCTGTTATATTAGTTTTTGATGCCATGTTGTGAATATTATTTTAGTATTAGAGGCCATGATGTGGACATTATATTAACATGGAAGCTGTTGTATTAGTGTTCAAGTCCACTCTACAAATACTATATTTGTATCAGAGGCCACATGTGGACACAATAGCATCAAAGACTACTACATTAGCATTAGAGGCTGCACATGGACAACATGTTAGCATTATCACTCCACCATAACAGTATTATGACACTGCCATATCCAGGAAGGTGGCACATACCCTCTGGTGGTCATTAGGACCCAGCACAGAATGCTTCAATTCAGTGGTGTATGGGCACCCCCTGACATTCCTGAAAAATGGATGAAATTCAGTACTGTATCTAGATTACTCAAGGCCATGATTTTGGAAATTCAAACTAAACTGAAACCCAGTATCCTTGTTTTTTAAGAAATGGTGATTGAACAAGTTATTCAAACCATATTGAGTGAAATGAATGTAGACAAAAACAGAAACTCCTACAAAAATTAACTCATAATAGTCCATAACTAAAATGTGGTAAAACTAAAAGAAATCTGAAAAAAAATTAAGAAAATCTATGTGATCTTAGATTTAGTGATGGTAGTGTATATTTGTTTCTGGTATGAGGGGTTGAATGCAGGG
This sequence comes from Marmota monax, assembly GCF_021218885.2. Lineage (NCBI taxonomy): Eukaryota > Metazoa > Chordata > Mammalia > Rodentia > Sciuridae > Marmota > Marmota monax. The sequence goes on from NW_026692845.1 coordinate 27,644, forward strand.
CCTCACACATGCTATACAAACTTTCTAATACTGAACTACTTCCCCAGTCCTTGATGATGAGTTTTAACTACAATACCAAATACCAACTGACTGAAAAAAAATACCAATAACATGGACTTTATAAAGTTCAATTTTTACGAAGTGCACTGTTGCAGGCCAACAATCCCAATTACTCAAAAGGCTGGGGCAGGAAGATTGCAAACTTGAGCCCAGCCTAGGAAATTTTTTAAAGGATGGGATATAGCTCAGTGGTAGAGCACTTGCCTAGTTTATGTGAGGCCTGGGGTTCAATCCCCAGCACTACACACACACACAATTTTTTTTCCTACTCTGTAAAACATGGCAAATAGTTATACAAAATTATGTTCAGCATCCCATATCATCAGGGAATCATAAATTAAAATGATAGTGAGGAAGTATGGCACAGCTATTAGAACTGCTGAACTCTAAGAAACAGCAGTGCACCAACATCTGCAGGATGTGAGATACCAGCAGTCTCAGGCATTACTAGGAGAACATGTGGCATGGCCACTTTGGAAGATGATGTGCCAGTTCTTCCCAAAGCAGAAAAATCAAATCTATGACCCAACAGTGTCCCTATAAATTATCTTCATTTAGAGAAATTCTTTGAAAAAGTATGTCAAAACAAAACTAGCATGTAATTATGCATAGCAGCTCTATGATGCTGATCAGATCATAAATAAGAACGTCCTCCCATAGCTGAATGCATAACCAACACAGAATATAAAGGAATGAACTGCCACCCTACACAGAGACATAGATAAATCCTACCTGGTACACTGTTAAATAAAATAAGCTAGGCTGAAGAGGCTACATGCTGTATGGTTTACCTTTTATGACATTCTGGAAAAGACCAAATTATAGAGGAAAAGTTGTGCAGGATGAGGCCCAGGAGCCTCCCAGCACAGGAGTCTCCATCTACATGGAGTTGGGGTGCACCACCCTTCCTGTGGTTTTTCTCATGACCATCCTCCATCCTGAAGCTGCCCTAGAGCCCACCAAAAGTCCTTATTAAAGCACAAGCCCCTCCTAGGCCCCCAGGAGATTCTACAGGATTTAGGAGCTCTGTGCAAATAACCAAGGTAAAAGAATCAATATTAGAACAAAAAATGCTCCTAACACCTCTGTCACTCAGAAAATATGAAGATTTTAGGAGTGCTGTACCAGGAACTGGGTGCAGAGGCTGAATGTGTATTTTTTTTTTTCTTTTAGTTTTTGGTGGACACAATATCTTTGTTTGTATGTGGTGGTGAGGATCGAACCTGGGCCACATGCATGCCAGGAGAGCGCGCTACCGCTTCAGCCACATCCCCAGCCCTGAATGAGTATTTCTTATTATGTCAAAGCCCATAATCTGGAGCAATAATAAATTCATTGCTCATAATGAAACAATGAATTAATTATATGTCAGAAACTGGGAGCTAGATGGGGTGAGAAGTTATGATAAACAAGGGGTGAAGGCAGAGGGATCTATGTCATAAGGGGTCAGAATCCACTGACTGCAGATGAGTATAAACTCACATTTTGCTTAAAACATTCACAGATGGTTCCACATAAACATAGTTATAACTAGCGGATATGAAAAGATTAGAATACATATACACTTCTTTGCATTGTCAGTTGTGTGGATCAAGATGCAAGGTGAAATATGTTTTATAGACTTTTTTAAAGACCTTTATTTTATTTGTTATTTTTATGTGGTGCTGAGGATTGAACCCAGTGCCTCACACATGTCAGATGAGTGCACTACCACTGAGCCACAGCCCCTGCCAGATGAAAGATTTTAATATCACTCTCTAATCAAAGGAGCCAGGACTCTTTGAAGAAATGGCTGATACTAAGAGTAAGACAGTAAATATATAAGTCAGGGTAATTTAAATATCAGAAAGAAAAAACTTTGGGCCAAAACCAGAAAATATGTTAAAGGACAACAGGAGATAATGGAAAGATCTCCAATGGAAAGAATTCCCAATGGTTAAGGTAGGGATGAATTGAGCAGCAAAGTAGTATTTTAAAAAAAGGGGGGGGGGACAAAAAACAGCTTAAGGAAACTATCCAGATGACTGATATATATAAATGACTGAATACACAAACAAATGAGGTTGAGTAGAAACCTCTTGTGCAGAAGAATTCCATATAATTGAGAGAGACACAGTCATCAAGGAGGTAGAGCTAACTCTCCGATCCCTAAGCATGGGCTCTGCATTATGACTTCCTCCAGAAGAACAGACAATGTGGACATGCAAAAAAAGAGTAACCTCACAGTAAGAAACCTGAAAGGCCCTTCTTCAAGCAGGTGAGCACAATCAATACTACCATTTCACCTTGAGGGCATGAGATGATAGAGCTGCTTTTCATGTCAGTGACCAGCTTCCCCAGTCCAATAGCCCCAGGCTAAATATGAGAAACACAAGGAAACCTGAAAGGCACTGCCTCAGCAAGGTGAGCACAGTCAATACTAATATGACAATAAGGACAAGAGATGACAGAGCAGCTCTTCACCTCTGTGACCTGCCTCCCCCAGACCCACAGCCCCAGTTTAAATATGAAAAAAAGGAAAATTCAAAAAAAATTCTAAAAAATACCTGACAAGTCGTCCTCAATGCTCTCAAGGTTATCAGAAGAAGGAAGTTCATAGAAACTGTCACACCAAGAGAAGTCTATGGAGACATGATGACTGGATGTCATGTTGGCTCCTAGATGAGATCCTAGAACAGGAAGACACAGAACTGAGAATCCAAAGGATATGTGACTTCAGTTAATGTTAACATACCATTATTTTTTCTTCATGACAAATGGTCTAAGATGTTAACACTTTAGAGACAGCTCACCAAAGTCATAACAAGGGAAGAAACCAGGTTGAGGCTACCTGGGAAATCTCTGCACTTTCTTTTCAATTTCTGTATAAAGATAAAACTAAGCCTGGCATGGTGGCACATGCCTGTAATCTCAGCATCTTGGGAGGCTGAGGCAGGAGGATTTCGAGTTCAAAGCCAGCCTCAGCAACTTAGTGAGGCCTTAAGTAACTCTGTGAGACCCTGCCTCTAAATAAAATATAAAAAAGGGCTGGGGATGTGGCTCAATGATTAAGTGCCCCTGGATTCAATCCCCAGTACCCCCACACCAAAAACAAACAAACAAACAAAAAACACCATTAAATTACTCTAAAGTAAATCCTTAGGACATGGTTATATTTTCTCAAACAATTACTTATTTAATTATTCATACAGTTAATTACTGGTAACTGACACTCTTAGCTAGTTCTGTATTTTATTATGAACATTCATAACACAAAAATCAAATAGTTCTAACTAATATAAAATTCAAAATATGTGCTTCTTTTACATATTTCATGTTGAAGTAATAACATAAGTAAACTCCTTATATTTTTATGCTGTCACTAAGTTCTAGGTTTGCCTTCTTAAAACTTGATCACTAGAGGGAAAAAAAATGACATTTTAGAGATTCTATTTCAACTCCTGGTTTAACTTTCCTGAAAGAGTGACACTATATATATATATATATATATATATATATATATATATATATATATATATATATATATATATATATATTATTTCTATGCATACCTTTTTAGCAGCAATATAATCAAATATTTGTGACTGGGACAAATAGTCAAAGAAATAGTCATCTCCTCCAAGAACTCTGTAGGAAGTGTTGAGCCAAGAGAAGCAGAGGTGTCAGCTTGGTCCAGAAATTATATTAGATGCTGCTGTGTTGTGAGAAAACACTCTACCTTTTAGAAATCACAAGGAGCTATGAATGCCCACACTCTTGTATCTATGGGACTGGAGAAGTAGAAAGATTTTCTAGCATGCAGGAGTCCCTAGGACCAACCCCCAGAACCACACAAAAAAAGAGAATTTGTGTCTTATTTTTGTAATCAAATAGAAAATGAATAATCACTCCTCTTAAGGAAACATGTTGGACCTAAAACACTTGAGACTCTCAGAATCAAAATACTCTCCTTACAGTGTATTGCATACCTAGACCATCATGAACAGTGGTGTCACATCATAAAGCATGTTCACATTAAGCATACCAACAAAAAAAACAAAAAGGCTTTATTGAATGTTGATAAGAAAAATGAACATAATCTAACTTAGGAAATTATTAACACATTGGAAACATATGATACTGACATCAAAATCCTCCAGGACAAGCCAGGCACTTTGACTCATGCCTGTCATCTCAGCTATTTGGGAGGATAAAGCAGAAGGATGACAAATTTGAAGCTGACATTAGCAATTCAGCTAGACCCTGCCTCAAAATGAAATTGTAACAAAGACTGGGACATATGTAGTTCAAGGCTTGCACAGCACAAGCAAGGCCCTGGGTTTAATCCCCAGTGCCAAAAAAAAAAAAAAAATTCTCCAGGTGAGACATCTGACAACTATGGCAGGTACAGAACAACGCAGAAGCCATTATGTCAACCTCCTCAAAATGATTAAAGTAAACCTGCACTTTGTTCAGCTCACAATACTAACATGTCTGATTTCTGCTTCTAATAATTCAAATGCAACCATTTAAATATGATCAAAAGTGCATGTACTTTTCTAATGAATCCAACAAATATGAGCGAGATACTCAACTGCATTCTGAAAGTCACCTTATAAGCATATAGGGGCACCAACGTTAGGATAAAATGTAATCATGGCATTTCCTACATGAAATAACCCTAAATACTAATAAATACATAATTTCAAAAGAAAGACAAATTTCTGAAATCAAAAGCAAATTGATACATTTTTAAATGATATTTTGAACAGAGGCAAAACACTTAAGAGTTCTCCCACAAGAATTCCTGACAACATAAAGTATCATGCTCATTAGAAGGCCCATCCCTTTGTATGCAAGGAATAAGAGAACTTTCTGATGAATATAGAACTTTAATAGGACATATGGAAATGCTTTCTAAATTTGAAAAGAAGAAAATTTATTTTTTAAAAAAAGCTTATTTTTAGTAAATGTATCTGAATTACAAAAAAAGCAGCTACTGACTTGTCTCTTACATTTTGTAATGATTTGCATCTCAGGAGATTTCATTTCTAGTGGTTTTAAATATCATGAAATATCAATAGTTAACATTAAAAATATCATCATCCCTCTTCTCTTTTAAAACTGATTTGAGATTTTCTTAGAATAATTTCATATGAATTTGGAAGACGCACTTTGGTATATGTGTATATGTGTAAATACATGATCTTTTTTTAAATTTTTTTCTGTATTTTTAGTTGTAGTTCAACACAGTACCTTTGTTTTATTTACTTATTTTTATGTGGTGCCGAGGATCAAACCCATGGCCTCGCACGTGCTAGTCGAGTGCTCTACTGCTGAGTCACAACCCCAGCCCCAATACATGATCTTTTGAAACTATACCCCTCATGCTTGAGTCCTGTCAAAGACATCTTCTGTGTGTGTGTGTGTGTGTGGGGTGCTGGGATGGACTCCATGGCCTCTCACATGCCAGGCAAGTGCTCTGCCACTGAGCTGCACACCCAGTCTCAAACATGTCTTAATAAATGGAAATTAATTAAAATCATTTGATTATGAGCATTTCCAAACAAGACAATTCTCTCAAACAAAACAATTCTATCAATCAAAAACAAAGTAAGCTAAAAGAAATTTTTAAAATATTCCTTATTGGTGTAATCAAATAGAAAATGAATAAAAAATAGAAGTTCACAGAATTAAAAATCCTATACAGGGCTAGAGTTGTGGCTCAAAGGCAGAGCATTTGCCTGGCATGTGTTAGGCCCTGGGTTCAATCCTCAGCACCACATATAAATAAACAAAATAAATAAATAAAATAAAAAGATCCACCGACAACTAAAAAATATTTTAAAAATTCTGTAGAAAATTTAAAGAATATTAATTAAAAATTGAATAGGAAAAACCTATTACACAGAACTGAAGGCTATGGGTAATTACATAGCAAAATAACTCTAAAATAAGAAAAATAAATGAATTAATTAGCATACAAAAGCTTGGACTGATACTTAGAGTTCTCCCACTGGATGGGATCCTGGGATCATCAGGGCTCAAGGCTGGCTGTCATCTGCCCTTTAACAAATTCTGATTTTATTTCAAATGTTGATGATCTATAGAGAATAAAAGAGAGAGAAAGGTGACTTTTCTAAATTTATTTTATGGTATGTCAAATTCTGATAATAGTCAAGATAATTCATCCAATGCAGAAAGTCAGTGTTTATACAACAGATGTTATTTGTGCACCATGACAAATATACTGCCAATTAGCACAGCAGCCAGGGAGCTGCTCATCCTAGACGAGCAGGGGCAGAGTCTGGAGGAGGGGGATGGAAGGTCAGGAGGAGGGGGGGGCTGGAAGATAAGTGGGGTCTGGAGAAGAGGCAGGGTCTTAAAGAAGAGGAGGGTTGGGCTGGGGTTATGGCTCAGTGGTAGAGCACTTGCCTAGCATGTGTGAGGCACTGGGTTCAAACCTAAGCACCACATAAAAATAAATAAACAAAATAAAGGCATTGTGTCCATGTGCAACAACAACAACAACAAATTAAAAAGAGGAGGGGTGAGGTCTGCAGGAGGGGCAGGACAGGAAGATGGGAAAGATCTGGAGGAAAGACAGGGCCTGAAGGAGGGGGAGAATGAGTCACAAGGGGGCAGGGTTTCACAGAGGGGTGGGACCTGAGGAAGGGACAGGCCCTGGAACATGAGTAGGACCTAGAGGAGAGGCAGGGTAGGAAGGAGGGGGAAGGGTGCTTCAGGAGGACAAGCAGGGCCATAGAATATAGGTGGGGTCTAGAGGAGAAGCAGGGTCTGGAGGGTCCTGGAGGGGGCTGGGGATGTGGCTCAAGCGGTAGTGCACTCCCCTGGCATGCATGCGGCCCGGGTTCGATCCTCAGCACCACATACAAACAAAGATGTTGTATCCGCCGAAAACTGGAAAATAAAAATTGAAATTCTCTCTTTTTTTTTTTTTTTTAAAAAAAAAGGGGTCCTGGAGGGGTGGCTTCTTGCTAATTAAACTGTCCACCAAAAGAAAAACGTGTGGCTGTGGTAGCTCAGTGGTAGAGGGCATGCCTAGCATATGTGAGGCACTGGTTTTGATCCTCACCACCACATAAAAATAAATAAATAAAATAAATATATTGTGCCCTTCTACAACTAAAAAAAAAAATGAAAGAAAAACTAAGCGGAGATTAAAGAAAAAGAAAAATGTGGTTCATGAGTTCAGTTCCACAAAAAACATGAGATGTATTTTTAATAAATTCTGGTCTTTGTTAGAAGTAATATATTTAAACTTAAGCAGCTCAAAAGGCTGAGGCAGAAGAATCTCGACTTTAAAACCAGCCTCAGCAAAAGCAGGGCATGAAGCACCTCAGTAAAACCCTGTCTCTATAATACAAAATAGGGCTGGAGATATGGCTCAGTGATCACATGCAACAACAACAACAACAACAACAACAAAAAAGATAAGTACTGAGTTCAATCCCCAGTACCCAAAAATAAAAATTAAAAAAGTTTTTTAAAATGACATAGTGGGCTGTTAACATATGTACTTTTCAATTTTTTTCTACTATTTTAACACTGCAAGAAAAAGCAAACCATTTAAACACTAAGGAAAACAAGGAAGTGGACTGGGGTCCCCTTCCCTTAGGCTGTACATTCCTCCCTCCCTACACATTCCTCCTTCCTCCCCAGGCAGGTTCCCTAGAAACCACCCTGGGTCACTGTATTAAGATGATGAGGGTCATAGCCTAAGGAAGGGTCACTGCTGCACAGGGAGCCAGGATGAAGTTGTGAAGGACAGAGAGGGACTGACAGCCAAGGATGCCCTCAGCTCTCAGGTCCAGGACAGGATTTGCTCCTCATGCTTCCCACCATCCCCTCACCAGCTGCCAGAGCTGCCAGAAGCTTCTGAGCCATCTCTCTGAGGCTGCTCTGAGGAAAAGGGAATCACAGGTGTCCCTAGAGACATGACCCATGAGGGTCCCCATGCTACGCATCTCCTCAGGCTGCTCTGAGCAGAAAACCCCAGGCTTCTCTAAAATTATGACCCATGAGGGTCCCCAAGCCAGGCATCTCCCCAAGGCTACTCTGAGAAGGGAACCCCAGGCATCCAAAGAGACATAAACCACGAGGGTCCACCCACCAGGCATCTCCCTCAGGCTACTCTGAGGAGAAGAAAACCCAGGACCTACATAGAGTTGTGACCCACAAGGCTCCCCACATCTGGCTTCTCCCTCAGGCCAATGTGAGGAGAAGAAAGCCCCGGGCATCCCTAAGACATGACTCACAAAAGTCCCTAAGCCAAGAGTCCACGCTGAGGCTGCTCTGAGAAGGGAGTTCCGTGAGCCCCTGGAGGCATGACCCATGAGAGTCCCCAACCTGGGTGTCTCTCTCAATCTGCTCTGAGAAGGGAGCTCTGCCCCTCCCTGTGGAGTGACCCAACACTCCGAGGACTGGGGCTCTCCTGGGTTGGTCCTGAGGGGGAAGCCAGCTCCTCATTCTCAAGGAGGCAGCCTTAAAGATGGCGGTGAGGCCCCGCCCCTGGTTGGCCACACCCCCTTTGGCCATGCACAGCAACCCTGGCGTCTGCCCCAGGCCGCTCTGAGGAGAAGGGAATCCCCAGCCTAATTAGAGATGTGACCCACGAGGCTCCCCAGGCCTGGCATCTCCCTCAGGCTGCTGTAAGGATGAGGGAGCCCCCCAGTGTCCCTAGAATGTGACCCAAAGTGGTCCCCACACCAGGCATCTACCTCAGGCTGCTCTGAGGAGAACAGAACCCCGGGCGTCCCTAGAGACATGACCCAAGAGGGTGCCCGCACCAGGCGTCTCCCTCAGGCCACTCTGAGTAGAAGGGAGCCCCAGGCACCCCTAGAGATGTGGCCCACAAGGATCCGCACACCAAGTGTCTCTCTCAGGCTGCTGACGAGAAGGGAACCCCGGGCATCCCTAGAAACATGACTCACGAAAGTCCCTAAGCCAAGAATCCACACGCTGAGGCTGCTCTGAGAAGGGAGCTCCGTGAGCCCCTGGAGGCATGACCCACAAGAGTCCACAACCTGGGTGTCTCTCTCAATCTGCTCTGAGAAGGGGGCTCTGCCACTCCCTGTGGAGTGACCCAACACTCCCAGGACTGGGGCTCTCCCGGGTTGGTCCTGAGAGGGAAGTCAGCTCCTCATTCTCAAGGAGGCAGTATTAAAGATGGCGGCAAGGCCCTGCCCCTTATTGACCACGCCCCTTTGGCCATGCGCTGTACAGGAGCTCCTCCCAGCTCAGAGGCAGGGCCTGTCCTGGCTCCCTGGTGAATGTCAGCACCTTCTTCCACCCTCAGCAGTTAATGAATAAAATATGTTCCCACTGCTCTAACTAGGTCTGGCTGTGGCACCTGAGGAGTGAAATCTCAGAAGAGGAGAAATGGAGTCCAGGAGACCCCCTCCCTGCACTCTACCAGGCCAAGTGCTGCAGCAGCCTGAGACAGGCAGGCAGAGGCACAGAGGGAGGCAGCTACAGGGAGTCTAGACCCTCAGCCCAAGGGCAGAGGCCACAAACAGACCACCTCAGAGGCTTCTGGGATGTGTAGTCTTTGAGACAGAGTGACTTAGCCAGGGACTGCTCCAATTCAGAATCAGGGGTTTTAAGAAAATCTGTTAATTCCCAGCCCAGGGTGACCACTGTAGGAGGGTAGAAGAACCTGAGCTCAGACCAAATTACCAGTAGCCTATGACAGCATTCTAGATCATTCAGTCTGTCCTGCCTGTCCAGCTCTCACCATGGATGCCTCTGGGAGCTTCAGGCTACACAGATTCAGGGTTCTCAGGGTTTCTGGACAGTGTAGTCTGGTGCTCTGCTCACACAGTCTTTGCCCTTCAGGACCATGGAAGCTGTGTGCCATGTGCTGGCCCAGACACCCTGGAGAACCCTGGCAGTGGACTCTGATGTTCTACCCATGCAGCCCTCACCCCAGAAGCCTAGGGGTTGCAAGTAGCACATTCACCCTCATACCACCAGGATTCTGGGTAGTGCAGTCTTGTATTCCATATTGCAGGCCAGCTGCAGAGGTCTCTGTGAGCTACAGGCTACTCAGGCACCCCTAGTGATTCTGAACAGTGTAGACTGGCATTGTGCCCACTCAGCCCTCACTTCAGAGGTCTATGGGGGCTTCAAGTAGCACATTCAACCTCATACCCCCACCCAGGATTCTGGGTAGTGTAATCCAGTCTTCTACAATGCAGCCCCCACTGCAGAGGCCTCTAGAAATTGCAGGCTACACACTCACTCAGGCATCCCTAGGGATTCTAGACAGTGTATTCTGGTGTTCTGTCCATGCAGCATCACTACAGTGGATTCTGGGAGCTACAAGCCCCCAAGGATCAAGGGTATTATAGCCTGGGGCTATGTTCAACTGTACAGTGACTACCTAGAGCTCGGAGCCTCCAGGAATTCTGAGTATTGTAATCAGTTCTACTCAGTCAGCTCTGACCGCAGAGGTCACTGAGAGCTGTGGGCCATGATTATTCTGGGTAGTGCAATCCATCCTACCTAAGTGGACTTCACCCCCATCATGGCTCTGGGATCTTTGTAGCACAAGCCTACCTAGACACCCCTGAGGAGTCTGTGTAGTGCAATATAAAGTTTGCCCTGGCGGTACTCAAAAGGAAGGTGTCTGGGAGTTGCAGGCCCCCAGGGATTCTGGGTAGTACAGTATTGCCCTCTACCTCCATAGCCCTCACTGTGGAAGCCTCTGAGAGTCCCAGGCCACATGGACACAGGGCACCTCCAAGAATTCTAGGTAGTATAGTTCAGCTCCCTACCGTGAAGCCCTCACTATTGCAGATCCTGGGAACTGCAATTCCCCCTGAGGACTCTGGATAAGGTAGTCCAGTGTTTTGCCTACATGCCCCTACTGCAAGGGCCATGAGAACTGAAGGCCACATGCTTGTCTTGGGACTGAAGACCTCACTGTGGAAGCCTCCTGGAATTGCAGGCAGCACACTCACCAGTGTGTCCCCAGGAATTGTAGGTAGTGTAGTCTGACCTGCATAATGCAGAGCTCTCACTTGGGAGGCCTCAGGGAGTTGCAGGCTGCATACTAACGGGCAACACACCCCACCAAGGATTCTGGATACTGTAGTTAAGCTCTCAGTCCAACAGTCCTCACAATGGAGTATCCTGAGAGCTACTGGCACCGAGATTTGTGGGTAATTTAGTCCTGTGTTTTTCCTACTCACTGCAGAAGATTCTGAAACTAAAGTTCCCCCTTAGGATTGTGGGTAATGCAGTTCAGTGGTTTGCCCCTCACCACAGAGGATTCTGGAAGCTGCAGTCCCTGAGGGTTCTAATAATGCAGTCTAGTGTTTGGCCTGCACAGTCCTGCTGAGGATCACAGGGGCTGAAGACCCCATGCTTTCCCTGGGACCCTGGAGATTCTAGGAAGTGAGCTCTACCAACAAAACCATCACCACCAAATCCTCTGGGACTTACAGGGTTACAGGGTATGCAGGCATCCCCAGAGATTCTGAGCATTGAAGTCTGGTATTCTGCCCTTACAATTCTCACCCCCAGAGGCTCCTGGGTAGAGCAGGCACCCAAAAGTAATTGGCAGCATAGTTTGATTTTTTGTCAGTACAGCCCTCTCTGCAGAGGTCTCTGCAAGCTGCAGGTCCCCAAGAATTATGGGTAGCACAGTCTGTCATTTGACCCATGCTGCCCTCCCTGCAGAAGGCTCTGGTAACTGCAATGAGGATTCTACAGTTACCCAGGATTCTGGGTAGTGCAATCCATCATAATCTTTGCATCTCTCACCCTAGAGGCTCCTGAGAGCTTCTTGCTGCATTTTGATGAGCCCTTACCCTCAGGCCCCAGTGAGATTCCAGGCACTGGGCCCTCCCTGCACCATCTTGAGGGGGCATTTGCGTCCTCAGACACTCAAGCCATACAAAATACATTGACATACCATGATAATGAGCAGCCAAAGCCTCAGTAAGAAATACTGTTGTAAAATAAGTTCTCCTAAAATATTACCTGAGAAAGTAAAGAACATGGCAGAACTTACTTCTCAGCCCATCGGGCAGTGCACAGGAAGCTTCTTCCTCATGTTTTCCTCACATGGACCTCAGGCATCCTGAATCCACAGTAGAGCCTCCATGGGTAGGTGCCAAGGAGAAGGAAGCTCTGGTCCTCACCACAGACATATCCACCAGGCATCCCTAGTCCATGGTATCTTTCCAGTGTCTCCCCAGGATTAAAAAAAAGAAAAGAAAAGAAAAAAAACCTCTGGTCTACACCTTAGATAGAGCCTCCTCTAGGAGTCCCTAGATGTGGTATCTCTCAGGTGGGTCCCCAGGAGAAGGAAGTTTGATTAGGGCACAGAACACAGCCTCAAAAGCAGTTGATCACAGAAAGCTGTTCTGAGTGCCCCCTGCTGGACACTGTGGGCAGTGCAGGATGCTGGGTGTTCACTGTTCAGAGCTGCACCCCCTTGTGCTAGGCACAATGAAGCTCTTAAATTCATAGTTCTGACTATTGCAGGTCATGATTTTAGAAATTGAAAGGAAATAGAGCCTACCTCCTATGTCTTGATCAGAATGGATGGAAACAGCAAGCAGCAAAGTACATGGCCCATAGACAAAATTTCATTGATTTCCTATATTTCAGCCATCATGTAGGGGAAACAGTGAAATATAAAAACTGGAATAAGAAAAAATTTAAAGCATTAATATTTAAAATAGAGACCCCAAATTTGAAGTATTTACATGTAAGTATTAAAGTACAATCATACTTCAGAAATTCTTGAAATGTTTATAAAGAAATCAAATGAAATATAAATAAATACAGAGATAGTCTTTGTTCAGGTCTCAATATAATTAAGATGAAACTACCTTAAACCTGATCTGAAGATTCAGTGCATTCCAGAAATTCCCAACATGCTCTTTTTAAACCTAGACTAGACATCACTGACTTCAAAAGGACACACACTTCAAGAAGCCACACATATGGATGCCAGAACCTATCAAACTACTCTCTAGATTTTCATTTAAAATGGAAAACTGTAAAACTCTAGAAGATGTGCATGACCACATGTTTCATGATGAGGTTCTAAATTCAATCCACCCCCCAAATCCATGAAAGCTATGGATGTGGCTCAGTGGTTAAGCACCCTGTGTTCAATCCCTGCTATCAAACAAACAAACAATAACAACAAGAAATCCATGAAAGAAAAACATGATAATGTGGACTGTATTAAATTCCTCTGTAAAAAAAAAATCATATTAAGGAAATGAAAAGACAAGTCAAACACTGGGGGAATCTTTGGAAAGTATATGTCTAAAACAAACTTGTGTAAAAAATATAGTAAGACACTCAACAATAAGACAACATAATGGGTAAAGATATGAACAGACAACTCACAAGAAAGATACAAGATGGTAAAGAAGCATAGAAATGATTCTTAGTATCACCTCTCATGAGGAAAGCACAAACTAAGACCCCAAGTGCACTGCACACCTACCGAGCTGCTAAGGTCTTTAGTAAGTGTAATATCAACCATGAGGATGATGAACAGCCACAGGCACTCTTGTGCATTGCTGGAAGAGCACACAACAGTTCAACACTATCAAAAAACTGGGCATTTTCCCCAAAGTTAGACATGGTTTCACCACATGGTCCTAAAAATATAGACAACTGCCTCAAAAATGTATATCGAGATAACAGCATGCCATTACATATAGTATTCTATTCACAATGCACTAATACCTTAAGCAATCAGGATGTGCTTCAATGGGTAATAAAATACCATAACTGCTATGAATCTATGCCATGGAGGCCCTGGTGTCTCTGAGCTCCCCCAGGTCTCTACTCTGGACAGCCTTTACCTTTTCACACCTCACAGAGGGAAAAGTGAATTCTGAATAGAAACACCTGTAAATGCAGCTGATAAACTCAGGCTCAGTATGCAGTTGCTGCCTATGGAAAGAAATTAAAAAGTTCTGGATGTGGGCGGTAAACTCAGAAAAATGCAAGCACAACAACCCAGGCCTGCATCTTTGTTCATAGGAGCTTCCTGGGGAACAACAGACAAACATGGAGGCAACTCCAGGATCCCCACAGAACCACATCTACGGGAGAACCTGGAGGTGGCTGTCATTAGGGCCCCTGTGATCCACCTCTGATTAGCTTAGAGGACATTATGCTACAGCTTCATACCTCTGTCCCAACTTTTAATTTCATCTCTTTCCCAGGTTGCAAATGCATCCTGAGCTTGGATTCTGTTGATTGATTAGCTTGTTTAATGTTGCGAAGAGAGCTATTCCACTACCTAGTCCTGATGCACAACCTCTGAAATTCACTGTTCTGGTTATTCAACATACATTTGCATATTTTAGCTAAAATAGAGCCCATCATCCCATGTTTTGATCTAAAAGGATGGTTTGGCAGTTGTTGGGGTTTGCACACTCTGCCATCTGAGTGACTTTCTCTGTGTCCAGAGGCTGCAGAGGTGTTATCTGTTGTTCCAATTAACTTTTCCCTTCATTTTCATTGAGCCATAGTTGCCCTGAGGTTAGCAACTGTAGCTCCAACCCACCGAAATCCTGCAGGTCTCCTCTGGGTGAGCAGAGTGTCCCTGCCTCCCGGGGACTGGAGGCATCTCTGTGGGAGTGGAGCAGAACAGGTGAGCGCCTCCTTGGGCTGGGGAGCCTGGAGGAGAAAGGGCAGAGCCGTGGTGCGCAGATGCCAGGCCCACAGTTTCCAGTGCAGGATAAACCAAGCACCTTTCAGAAACCTACAACCTGGCTTCTGTCCGCAGGTACCTCCTATGGGTGACACAAACAGAGGACCTTTTTGGCAGCAGAGCATGGAGACCCAGAACCCCTGAAGCCACACCTGGGAAGGGCTAGTGCCCTCCAGGCTCCATAAAGTCAATTCAGGGCGCTGGAATGGGAGAAAGGGCTGCATTCCAGGTCGTGATTTCTGAGTTCTAATTCCGCTGCACCCTGGCCCAAGCCTGCAAGGTTTGGCTATGTGACTTAACAACTCTGAGCTGTAGTTTCCCCCCTCCGCCAGGCGGTGGCAGTGCTGTCCTGGTTCCCACCAGATGGGCAGCGAGGAGCTGGTGTTTTCAGGGTTGGAAAGCACTCTGGGGCTCTAGCACTGCCACCCTCTGTGCATGGATCCTGCTCCCCTCTCCATAGCTCTGTATTCAGCTTGTACTCACACTTCAAGTCACTGCAGCCATAACGTAATTCCACATAGGTACTTGCCCATACTTCAATGTACCCCACATTGTTTGGAGAACCATGCAGTAAATGCCCTCATTTGCGAGGCTGGGGTTTGGCTCAGTGACTGAACGCTTGCCTCATATATGTGAGGCCCTGGGTTCAATCCTCAGCACCACATAAAAAGAAAATAAAAATTAAAAATAAAAACTAAATGCCCTCATTTGCTACTCCCCCTTTCAAGACTTAAACCTTTCTTTCAAGTTTTGGATCTGAGATTTCTCAGTGTCCGATGCAAGTAGGTTTGGTTTTTCCTTCATCTAAGACTGGGCCCTGCAATATGGTGGGGCCAGAAGCTGATAGGCATGATGTGGTGTTTACACATGATATTGAGGCTGGGACAAAGTTATGTCTAGGAATAGTGACTGAGCCTATGTAAGGAGTTTTGAGAACTGTTGAGTAAACACCCAGGCCCTGCCTCTCTGATCTTGAGTCTGAATTACCCAATTAACAGGTGGAATGGGAGCTACTTCTACATAGCATACATGAAAGCAATTCACAGGAGAAAGGCAGAAAGGAAGACTGCAGAAGGGATCTTACACTTGGCTGGGCTCTGGGCACTGCTCTGACCTGTGGCACTTCCACATGGGGCAATAAGCCCTGCCTCCTTACTGCCAGAAGGTTCCCTGTCCTACAGACACCAGGTTGTACTCACCTTGGACACAAGAGTTTTCCACCAAGGCCTTCTGGATTTCAGCAGAAGTTCAGTGTCTAAGCCCAATGGATGCTACTGCAAAGAGCAGGCAGCTGCAAAAGGGGGATGTGAAAGGCTGGCCAAGGGGAAGTAAATACAGGTTTTCCCTTGCACAGAAATGGGCTTTCAGTGGACACACTTTGTGCAATAAAGGGGCTAACTCTGAGATAAACAAGATTGATAAGTATTTAGCCAAACTAACCAAAATGAAACGAGAGAAGACATACATAAATAAAATTTGAGATGAAAAAGGGGAAATCACAGACATTACAGAAATTCAGCAGAACATTAGGGACTATATTGAAAACTTATATTCCAATAAATTGGAAAACCTAGAATAAATAGACACATACAACCTGCTAAAACTGAATCAAGAGGACATAGAAAACCTAAACAGACCAATAACTAGGAATGATATATAGAAACCAAAAAAATGCCTTCCAAAAAATAAAACCCTGGGACCAGATGGATTCTCAGCTGAATTCTATCAGACCTTTAAAGAAGAACTAAAGCCAATACTCCTCAAATTAATCCATGAAATAGAAAGGAATGGAGCACTTCCAAATTCATTCTATGAAGCTAGTATCACTCTCATATCAAAACCAGATAAGGACACATCAAGTAAAGAACACTGCAGACCAATATCATTGATGAACTTAGACTTTTAAAAAATATACCTAATAAAATATTAGCAAATCATGTTCAACAACATACTAAGAAGATTGTACGTCATGATCAACTTGGTTTTATACCAGAGATTCAAGGATGGTTTAATATACACAGATCAATAAATGTAATTCATCACATAAGTAGAATTAAGGGCAAAAATCATTTAGTCATCTTGATAGGTACAGAGAAAGCCTTTGATAAAATTCAGCACCAAATTTGACAAGATAAAAGCAATGAAGAAACTAGGGATAGAAGGAACCTACCTCAATACCCTAAAGGGTATATATGAAAAAAACTAAAGCCAACCCCACAGTAAACAGGAGAAAACTGAAAGCATTTCCTTTAAAATCAATAACAAGACAAAGATGTCCACTCTCACCACTCCTGTTTAATATAATTCTAGGCAGAACAATTAGGCAAGAGAAGGAAATAAAGGGATTAAAAGTAGGAAAGAAAGGAGTCAAATTATCACTGTTGGCAGATGATTTGGTCCTATACTTAGAATATCAAAAAAAACACCACCAAAAGACTATCAGGGATAATAAGCAAGTTTGTCAAAGTAGCAAGTTACAGAATCAACATAAAAAATCAGTAGCTTTCGTATACATCAATAATTAATCTGCAGAGAAAGTAATCATGAAAACTATTCCATTCTCAATAGCCTCAAAGAAAATAAAATACCTGGGAATAAATCTAACCAAGGAGGTGAAAGATCTCTACAATGAAAGCGTAAAAATTAAAGGGCAAAAGACCGGGTGTTGTAAAAGTTTCTAAGCTGCAAGGTCTGAGTTAAATTTCTGTAGCTGTTAAGACAATGCTTAGAACCGCCCAGTAAACATTTCCCCTGATTGTCTGGTTGTTTAATAACTGAAGGGGTCTGTGTGGTTGCACGCAGGCATTGCAGGGCCTGGACCAATCAGTTTAAATGTAACCCCCTCCTTAGGAATGACCTATCACTCCAGCCTGACCTGTTCCCGCCAATGAATGAACCAATCATGTTTAGGAGTTGTTGTTCAATTTTCCCGAGCCTCATGATGATTTGTTGTGATGTATACAAAGCCCTCCGCCCTCCCCAAAAAGTGTACTTAAGCAGTGCTCAGCCCCTGCTCGGGGCTCTGGGCTGCTTTCCCTTCTTGAGTGGGCACAGAGCCCCAGCATGCTGGTTCAATAAATCCCCTTTTGCCAATTGCATGAGTGGTCACTTGGTGGCCTCTTTCTCCGACGTTTCGAGTGATCCTTACAAAACCAGGACTAAATTAATCATAATTTTATAAATATCTATAATTTTATAAAAAGAGACTCCAAAATTCCTCATTGTGAGGCCACTTTACCCACAATCCTACTATGGGCAGAAATTCCTAAGATTCCCTAAGTGATCAGGTAAAACTTGGGACTACATTACCTACAATCCTAATGGGAGAAAGTTTCCAAGATCCTCTGTCATAAGTGGTAAACCTAGGAATGTATCATGTACAGACTAAAGTTTAGGAACTCCTAATTCCCTATTGTGGGCCAGCTAAATCAGGGATTACACTATCCACAATCCCAAGAAAAAAGGGAAGCTCCCAGCATTGCCAATGTTTATCAAGGAAAAATGGGGGCATATTATTCATAAATCTTGGAACTGTATTACCTAAGGCAAAGATGTTCCAGGAACCCCTTGGCCTGTGGTAAACCTGACACTGTATTTAAATCTTTATAGGGGGAGGAATCTCCCAGAATCCCCCAGTGAGTGATAAACCCAAGACTGCATTACCCACAATCCTCATTGGGACAGTAACAAGTCCACAGGAAAGAAAGCTTCCACAAGTCCCCCACTGTGTAATACGTGGGACTACATGACCAACAATTCTATGGCACAGGAAGTTCCCAGAATTCTTTGAATGGAGAGGGCAAATCATGGGACTACATTATCCAAAATCCTCAGGAAGGAGGCTCCCAGAAGACCTAGCAGTGGGCAGGCAATTTGGACTACATTACCCATAATCCTCACTTGAGACCCTGCTGCTTTCAGGGGAAAACCTGGGACATTACTAATAATACTAAAATGGAAGAAGTGGGATACTGGGAACTTCCTCCATTTTAGGTTTATGGGTAATGGTGTCCCCCTCCCCCTCCGAAGTGATTACGTCTAGAACTATAATACCCATAATTACATGGGCTCAAGCACCCAAGATTCCCCAAAGTGAGCAGTAAATCTGAAATTACATTACTAATAATTCTTAGGGAAAGAGTCTCCCAGGACAGCCATCAGTGAGCAAGCAAATAATGGAACTTTAATTTCCAGAATTCTATGAAGACGCATTTTCCAGGATCTCTTACAGTGAGCAGGCAAACCTTGGGATTACATATCCCATAAAACTAAGGGGTAAGATGGCTTCCAGAATACCCAGCAGTGAGCAAGCAAATGTTGGAACTACACTACCCATAATACTCAGCAGAGGAAGTTCTCAGGATTTCTGCATGAAGAAGACAAATTATGAGACTACATTACCCACAATTCTGAGGGGTGGAATTTCCCAGAATTCCCCAAAGTGAGTGGTATGCTCCCGAATACTTCACCCATCATCCTCAGGGAAGGAGGCACCCAAAATACCAAGTGGTGAGTGGAGAAATACTAGGACTATGTTACCCATAATACTAAAGGGGAGGAAGTTTCCAAGATCCTTTGCACAAAGAGGACAAATCATGGGACTACATTACCCACAATTCTATTGGGTGGAATTCCCAGAGCTGCCCAAAGTAAGTGGTAAGCTCTTTACTACTTCACCCACGGTCCTTATGGAAAAAGGCTCACAGAATACCCAGTGGTGAACAGCAAATGTTGATACTATGTCATTCATGATTCTAAGGAGGGGAAGTTCCCAGAATTCTTTGCTCAGAGAGGCTAAATCATGGGACTACAATATCCACAAGTCCACAGGAAAGGAAGCTTCCGCAAGTCACCCATTGTGTAATAGGTGGGACTACATGACCCACAATTCTCTGGCTCAGGAAATTCCCAGAATTCTTTACATAGAGAGAGAGAGGGCAAATCATGGGACTACATTACCCAAAATCCTCAGGGAGGAGGCTCCCAGAATACCCAGCAATGGGCAGGCAATTTGTACTATATTACCCATAATCCTAGGAGGGAGGAAGTTCCCAAGATCCTCTGCACAGAGACAGTAAATCATGAAACTACATTACCCACAACTCTAACAGGGGAGGAATCTCCCACAAGTCTCCACAGTTTGAATAAAACATGGGATTATATTACCCGCAATTCCATGTGAATTGGTAGGTGGAATTACCCAGAATTCCTCAACCTAAGCCTGTTAATACTTCACCCACAATATTTGGGGAGAACCTCCCACAATACCAAGCTAAGAGCAGGAAATATTGGGACTACATTATCCATAATCCTAAGGGGAAGAAGTTCCCAGGATCTCCAGTGTCAGTGGTTAAACCTGGGCCTATACTACCCATGGTCTTTAGTGACAGAAATTCAAGAGTACCTCTTGGTTTTGTAAATCTCACTCACCTTTGCTCTGTGGCTAACTTTTGCCTAGCCCTATTCATACCCCTAAAATTACTCAGAATCCTCAGGGTATACAGGAAAGCATGTGCATTCAGCTTTCATGGGTCTCCTGGCAGAGGTGTGTGGGTAAGATCAAGAACTACATCACCCATAATTCTTAGTGTGAGGAAGCACCCAGAATCTCCCAAGGAGAGTCAGAAAAACCCAAACCCTAACTCTATTCTTGTTGTAATGTAGTTCAGCATTTTGCTAGCTCTTCATGGGGGATCCTGGGGCTTCATCTTCCTTAGGATTGTAGGTCATTTAGTCCAGACTTTTTTCCCACTCACGGGAAGAGGTGGAAATAATTCTCCTAAAAGTTTCTGACCCTGAGGACTGTGGGTAATGTAGTCCAGCATTTTGTCAGTTTGCTCCTGTGAAGTGACTCCCCCCCCGCGCCATAGATTGTGGGTAATGTAGTCCAGTATTGGTTCTCTCTGCAGAACCCAGAGAACTTCTGCCCCATTTGGATTGTAATGAAGTCCCTGTATTTTCTGGTTCAGAGGGGTTGATTCTGTGCACTTCTACCTCCCCCTCTGTGGATTATAAATAATGTAGTTCAGCATTTTGCCTGCCTAGGGGGTGGAGAAAGGGGGCTCTTGAGAACTTCCACAAGAGAGGGCTGAAGGCACTGTAGTGCAACATTTTGCTGGCTCCTGTGGGGGAATCTGGGAGCCTCTGCCACCTCAGGATTGTGAATAATTTAGTCACATGTTTTACCAGCTCACGTGAGGCATGGGAATCCTGTGATTTCTGTCCCCCAGGATTGTGGGTAATGTAGTCCCACATTACAGCTCATGGTGAAGGAATTCCTATGAACCTCCCATTCCCACCTGCACCCCAAGCATTGTGGGTAATGTAGTCTAGTGTTTTGCTGGTTCTCTGTGGGGGATCCTGAGAGCTTCTTCCCCCTTAGGACTGTGGGTAATGTAGTCCCACACTTTGCTAGCTCACAGTGGGGAGCACTCCTGTAAGCTTCTACTGCCCCCTGAGAATTGTGGGTAATGTAGTCCAGTGTTTTTCCCACATACACCTCTGTCGAATCTCTATGTAAGCTGCAGGCTGTATACTTGCTCAGGCACCCTGAAGACTAAGTACTATGGTCCAATGACCTACCTATGCAACTTTCACCACAGAGGACTATCAGAGGTGTACATTTCCCCCAGACATCCCCAGGTATTCTGCCTATACAGCCCCTATTCTGAAAGGTCATGTGAGCTCCAGGATGCACACCCACATGGGCAAGCTCAGGAACTCTAGGCAGTAAGTCCAGCCATCATTGCAGAGACCTCTTGGAGCAGGCACCCAATGTTCATGATTAGTGTAGTCCAATGTTCTGCCAATGCATCCCTCACCCGAGAGGCTGGGAGCTGCCTGTCACATGGATACCAAGAGAATCTTGAGGATTGTGTCACTGCAGTCCCGTATTCTGCTATTCAACCCACACCATGGAGGACTTTGGAAGCTTTGGGCCATGTGCTTGCCCAAGGAATCTGGGTAGTGTAGCTCAGTTATTGCCTGTCCACTCTTCTCAACAAAGGAGTGTGGGAACTGTAGCAATATGTTTGTTTAGGCACCCCAGGGATTCTGGGAAGTGTAGTCTGGCACAGTTATCACCACAGTGGCTTCTGGGAATTATCAGGCAAGTCACTCAACTGTGTGCAGACTTACATAGAATAAATATTAAAAATGCAGTAACATTAGCCCTTGCCCTCAGGCATTAGTGAGTCTCCCTGTGCTGGGAACCCCAGGCCTCCCTTGCACTACCCTGAGTTTGTGCCTCAATTTCTCCTTTCAGTGTCCTGGGATTTCTCCCCATAAAATATACTTTCTCCCCATAAAATATACTATGACAGTGAGCACTCAAAGCCTCACAAGGAATACTTTCTAAAATTAAGTCCCACTAAAATATTACCTACAAAAGTAAAAACACAGCAGAGCTTGTTTATCAGCACCTGGGATAGTGGACAAGAGGATTTTCCTCATTCTTCCTCACCTTTTCCTCAGGTAGACTTCAATGATCCCCAAAACACAGTGGCATCCACATGTAGATGCCAAGGGAAGAAATCTCATGGTACACATGGTCCCTAGGTGTCCCCAGCCAAGGCATCTCCCTGTGAGTGTATCAAGGAAGCTCTGCCACAACAGTCATGACTCCAAGGTGCCTGCAGCCTGCAGCCATGGTCCCTTCCTGGGTGGGTTCCCAGTTTTGGGTTAGAGTTACCTCACTGTGGACATGGCCACCAAGTGTCATCAGCTACAGCATTTCCATGTGTGGGTCCCAAGAATAAGGAAGCTTTTGTCACCACATTCATAGCCCCAAGGTGTCCACAGCCATGGTCTCCCCTGGTGGACCACAAGGGTGAGGGTTGTGGTAGGCCTTGAAGGTTAGGGTTACCTCACTGTTGACACAGACCCCAGGTATCCCCAGCCATGGAATTTCCCCAGTTGAGTCCTGAGAAGAAAGTTTACTGTGGGCACAGGACACCCATCCCTTGCAGTCATATATGATTCAAGGGGATCAGAAAAAGTCACTCCGTGCACCTTCTGCTGGCCATTGTGGGCAGTTGAGGATGATCAGTGCTCACTGTTCAGCATTGGCCCTGCGCCCCCTTGTGGCAGTCCTGGAAAAGCTCTGAAATTCATGGTTCTGATTTTGGAAATTAAACAGCAATAGAATCCACCATTCCATGTTTGATCATAAAGGGTAAAGATAGCAAAAAGCAAAATACATAGTCAATAGGCAAAAATCAATTGATTTCTTATATATCAGCAAAACTATATAGAAAAAAATGGAATTTAAAAACTAAACAATTTCATTTACAGTAGCACCCCCAAAATTGAAAGGTTATATATAAGTTTTAAATTGCAACTGAACTTTCAGAAAAACTTGAAATAATTAAAAGAAATCAAACAAAATATAAATAAATATAGATATTCGTTGTTCAGGTCTCCACATAGTCAAGAAAAAAATTCTCTCACACTTGATTTGCAGATTCAGCACAATCACACTCAAATTTTTAGAAAACTGTTTCTGAACCTAGAACAGATGGCACAGACTACAGAAGGACAAAGAACTCACACACCTGTATCACAACACCTGTCAGAAAGCTGAAGTAGTGAGGAAAATGTGATGCTGTGAAGGAATACACAGGTAGATAAGTGGAGATGAGTGCAGAGCCCAAAACTCACACGTGCCTAGAGGCAGCTGATTTTGTCAAAGAAAAAAGACCTTCAAGAAGAAAAGAGCATCTGCTGCACAGATGGTTATGGAGTGTTTGGAAACCTTATGGGAGAAATGGACAGGGAAAACCTTTATAAGGATCACAAAACTCACTCTAAATAGTCCATAGCTTACATCAAACATGTGAAACTATAATAAGTATAGTAGAAACTACTATGACCATGTTTCATATTGAGTTTTTATAAAAAAAAAATACAGCTCCAAAACAAAAGAAAGAATTGATAATGTGGACTCAATTTAAATTGAAATTGTTGCTGTGCATGGTGGTGCATACCTGTAGTCCCAGCTATTAGGTAGCCTGAGGTGACTTAGCAAGACCCTATGTCAAAGTAAAACAGTTAAGAAGAGCTGGGAATATAGTTCAGTGGTAGAACACTCCTGGGTTTTATGCTCAGTACCATTTTTTAAAATAAAAACATCTACTCTGAAAATTTTATATTAAGGGAACAAAAAATTAAGTCAGAGACTGGTGAAAATATTTGGAAAATACATGAAGTCCATATAAAGTGGACTTGTATACTAAATATGGTGAGAAACAATCCAATTAAAACTGGGTGGATATCTGAACTGACAACTCACCAAAGAAGATATGAAAATGGCAAAGAAGCATAGAAATGCTGCTCAACTACACCTGACATGAGGGAAAATGGCCCACAATGCTGTGATGGAACTTCAACTGCATTCAATGGCTACAACCTTTTTCAATGCAGTATTGATTGGAAGACATAGAACCAGAACTCTCATACATTGCTGGTGGAATGCATAATAGTTCATCAATTTTAAAAGTTTAAGTTTTTTTTCCAGAGCTATACATAAGCACACCATATGATACAATAAATAACTAAGAATTTAGACAATTGCTTAGAAAATATGTCTTGCAAATATGTCTATACAACATGCAGTTATACACAGAAGTTCTATTCAGAATGGTCAAAGAGATTCAGTGTTCTTTTTATTCCACAACATAAGTTTGCACCTTGAATCTGAAATGGAGCCCATTATTCCATGCCTGAATCTGAAAACATGGCACTATGGTTTGAATGTTTGCACTACACATATGTTCAAAATTTCGTGTGTTAGAACTCAATCCCCCAAATACCAGAATCCAGAAAGTCCACCTCTCTCTCATGCCTCCTCCAGCTGCCCCCCTAGCCATCCACAGTTTGGAAGAGCCAAGGTGTTCCTTTTAATCTCAGCAGGAAGGGTGCCTCAGGAAAGCACAGAAGACAATGCTCCACCTGGTCATGGTGTCTCACCTGTGTCAACTGGACCCAGCCAGCCCTTTAAGGCAGTGAGGGTAGAACAAGCTGGGGGCTACAGCCCTCTTCTCAAACCCAATGAATTACACAATTTTATCAAAATCCACCTTTGTCCACCCTCCCTGGGCCTTTCTCAGTCAGGTTTCCCTCTCAGTACTCAAAGGAGATGCCCCATGGACCAAGCATTTCAGAATGCAGCCCACACCCCACTCAGAAGGCTAATGGGGTGCAGGAGTGAGATCTTGTGCACAGCTGGAGGGAAGGAAGAACACTCTCCTCTCTGGGAAGACTTCAATGCACAGAGGACACAGGGAACTCAATTCTGATCTGTGGCTGCTCCTCAAATTCTGAACATTTCTCAAATGCTCTCTCTAACAAGGGAGCTGCCAAACACATTACTGAAGGGTGGCAGTGTTCTTGACTCAGCAGAAACCTTAAGAAAATTTTGGGTACCTCTGTTTTTTATTCAAAATGAAGCTCTATAACTTTTGTTGAAAAACTGATAATCTTTACCTGCTCCTCATGGGGTGCTGACCTGGCTCCCCAGATACATTTCTACCCAGATGCCCCTGAAAGTTCAAGTAGCCTCCTGCCCACCCAGAAGACATCACAGGAGGCCCAGCTTTTAGCCCAATGTGCCCATAAAGCCAACACAGCATTACATGCAGAGGCACCTCTGTCAGATTCCAAGGCCTGTCTTCCCCATGGCAACTCCTGGCCCTGTGCAGGCCATACTCTGGACTCTGGAGGGGACAATGTCCTGCAACAACCTCACCCTCACTCAGTCCACTAACATCCAGCTGTGAGTTTCTCTGATCCTTGTTAATCTCATCTATTCATATCAACAACACTGGCTGAGCCTTCCTCAGCCTTGAGCTCTAAATCAGGCAGGAAGAGGGAAACATGTGGTGCTCATAGGAGGGCCTCACCTTGCTGAAGAGCAGGAGCTGGCTCAGCTCTATGGCAGACATGGGGCCTGGGATGGCAGATGGTGCTGGCAGATGGTGCTAGCAGCTGCTCTGGGGTCCTGGCAGAAGGACAGTGTTGAGATGGGCTCTGCCTCAGGGGTTCTATGTGACAGGATATTGCAGTCTTCCTTTTTACACATCAGGATGGGCTCTGTCTCCCTAAGAAGATCACCCCACCAACGTGTTTCCACATTAGGAGTCATCCTAGGTGCTCAGTGTGAATTCTGAGCACTCTCTTCTGTCAGTGCCCAACCCTGTAAAGGGTGTCTGTTAAGAGGGAAATGTGACACACTTGAGTAGAGTTGCTCCAGAAGTTACAGGGCAACTGAAAATAGGGTGTCAGAGCAAGTTAATGGAGATGGATTCAGTGCATGCATGTGAAGGAGGAGATGGTAAAGGATGGACCTGAGTTATGAAGGAAATGGAAGGCCATTAGGACAAAGTTAAGGAGCAGGAGGAGGGAGAGCAGAGAATGTGCAGACCAAGTCACCCAGGACAACAGTTATTCCTAAACATGTCAACACATGCCTCCATGTTGGTAGTCAGTACACTCTTGATGTGCACCAGGGAATGTGAAGGTGAGTTTGCAGAGCACATATGTACAGAAATGTTCACAGCAGCCTATCTTGTAATGCTCTGTTATGGGTCAGGCTATATAGGCAATTACCAAAACAGACTCCATTTTACCCTGAGACTACATATTCTGTAAGAAATACTTCTCCCATGGGAAAGCCCTTCCTCTGTACCCATTAATATTTACCTAGCATAGCATACTGTTCAACACAAAATGACAATTCTTATACAAAGTAAAATTGTTCTTTTTTGTTCCCATTTTTTCTTGTGCAATGTACCCTGACAGAGATTGTCTAGTAACCATCAGTAGTAACCATTAGTAATCATTCTCTAACTTGTACTCAACTGGGGTCATTTTGACCCACTTCCCTGTTGCTTGCTTGCTGTTATGACAACATGGAATGTCCCATTGCATTGTTTTATTAACTGCTGAATTCAGCTTCTGTACCTCTGCTTGCTTGCAGCTACATCAACCTGAATGTGGGTTTTTGCCTTTAAATAACCTAAAATGTTGAAGCTCAAGGCTGTTTTCTGCAGAGAAAACTTGGTCCTGTAGGAAGCAGTCCCAGCCAGTCAGAATAAAGACTCTTTGGACAAAACTGGGACTTAGTATGTTTTCTGAGTGACCTACCCCACAACATAACCATCAACATGCAAATGTCATGCACAGATAAGTAACTGTCATTGACCCACAGGGACACAGGTGGCTCTGAGACATCTGTCCCACCCTAGCAACAGCAAGTTTATCTGTGTTCTAATAATTAGATGGTTTTGTAGAGAATCAGATGTGACTGAGTTACTATTACTGTCCTTGATGGAGTCTGCCTGCAAACAGGATATTCTGTCAAGGTATAGATAGGTAACAGTGGACATGCTTGAAAACGAGGTGTCTGCTGTCCTTGGGAGGACTTGCCTGCAAATGGGATGTTCTGCCAAGTTGGCTAGGAGGGCGCTAAGAAAAATTTTATTATCTGTTCTTAACAAGAGCAGAGCTTGGCATGCTCTAGGCCGAGAGTAGATTAGCCATGAGAAGCGGGTCACTTCTGATTAGAAAGTAAAAACTTCTGTATGCTCTGTTTAATTACCTGAAAGACCTGATTTATTGCTGTTGGAAGACTGCCTTCTTTGTTCACAATACTATAAAAAGATTGCTTGTATACAATAAAGGACCTTGTTTTTTTCTGCTGCTGCTTCGCCTGCTCTGCTTCTTCTTTCTTTTCCCATGCTGACCTGCAAGTGAATTACTGCAACATGGTTTTAGCAAGCAGAGCATGTGATGTGGGGGCTACTATCCTTTCCTCATGTTCCCTAATTATGCCCTCCCTGAG
Source organism: Marmota monax (assembly GCF_021218885.2). Classification (NCBI taxonomy): domain Eukaryota; kingdom Metazoa; phylum Chordata; class Mammalia; order Rodentia; family Sciuridae; genus Marmota; species Marmota monax. The sequence continues at coordinate 55,237 of NW_026692845.1, forward strand.
CACCTTCCTTGGGTCCCCAAATCTTCAGCTCTATCCCAGGGACCTAGTCCTCATGGCCCCTAATGGAGATAGGACAAGTGTGGTAATGGCGATCCCCTCTCCACCGGAGAACCTCAGACAACCCCATCACATTCTCCACCCACCCCCTCTCTCTTCAAACCCCAGCCTGTATTCCCAGTCTGGAGGCCTTGGTCATAATCTCTCCACAGAGGACCCCAGACCACTCCACCACAGTTTCCATCCTCTCTGTGGTCTCCTTGCTGTTCCCCCATCTTTGAAGTTTTGGTCTTCTCTCCAAAGAGGATCCCAGATTATCCCATCACACTGTTCACCCCATCTCTGCAGTCCCTCAGAGACCTTGGTCATCTCTGCTCCATGTCCAAAAGTGGCGTCACGGGCGGAGGAGATAACTGGTGATAATAAAATTTGGGGGCCATTTGGTGGCTCGTATGGGGAACTTCTGAAGCTTAGAGGTAAGTGAAATTTCTCACCCTTGAGGAAGAGAGAAAGAATGGGTGAACATTTCAAAAAACAATGTGTTATTGTTTTGATTTATTTTGTTTTTATTTCAAGTTGCCTGTTCCTAGAACTTTCTCAGGCAAACTGGGGAAAATGGTTGACTCAAGGTTTGAAGTTGTTTGCCTCTGAGCAAGAGAAATTGTTAGAGGAAGGAGGCACCCCAATGAGACCAAGAATAATTAGGGCATATGTTGATACAATACAAAAATGTAGCCCATGGCTTTTTAAAGACAAGTTATTAAGTATATCAATGGGACCATCATGGTATCCTGTAGAAAGATTTTTCTTCAACAAGAAAGAGATGGCTAGTTCTGTTTGCTACACTTGTCTAAGATCTTGGTTTCTACAAAGTTCTGATTAATTTACAAAGCTAAAATGTTGAAACAACAACCACTCTTTACTTATTAAGCTGCATAAGGTAATATATTTAAACATTATGTGTGTTTTCATAAATTGGTAAATGGAAAAATGTTTAATATTGCTTTGTGTCTGTCTTTGCTGAAATAAGGTTAAGATTCTAAGTGTTAAGATTCTATCATGTGTAATTTATATACAAAGAGTACAAAAATTTTCAGTTGGGTTTCAATTATAGTATTATAGTATCATAAAAACATGAAAGTCTTTCATCTTATTAAAGTGGAGTAATTTTCTAAATCAGAATTTTTATAAGAGTTGTTTCAGAATGTAAATTTATAAAAAGGGTTAACAGTTAAAAAAGATATAAAAAGATTCAAGATGTGGGAATATATTTTAATATGGAAGGTTAAAAGAAAAAGAAATGTTTCTAGATGAGATAATCTCTGTGTGGTAAAGTAAAAAGTTGTAAAATGCCATTTAAAAAAGATTTTGAGGAAACTAGACTTACTTTAAAAGCTTGAGAAAGGAAGAAAGAAGAAAAATGTATTTGTACATGGCAGATTGAGACAAAGTTTCTCAATGGAGTTAAAAAAAAAAGCCTTTGGTTGAAAGGCAGCCATGTAAACTAACATTGAAGCGATTTAAACAAAATCTAAGCCTCGTTTAAAAGAGTGAAGCTGTAGGTGGTGAAAAAGTACATTTAAAAGTACAGTATAGATGATAATTAAAAGGCTTTAAAAGGTTAAATTGAAGGTGGTTAAAATGCCTTCATGATGGAGGAAAGCAGCTTAATCTTAAAGGCATTACTTAAAAAAATGGGAAGATAATAGGATAAAAGATATTTAGATAAAGAAGATTAAAAATTTGAAGTGAAAAACTTTAAAGACAGAAGTATAGAAAGTTAAAAAGAAAAAGATAAACAAGATATAGAAAGATTAAAAAATGTAGGAAGACAAGAATTTTAAACCCACAAAATAGAAAAAAAAAAAAAACTAGGAGAAAAATAAGCAACTAAGGGTAAAAATACAAACCTTAGGGAAAAAAACTAGAAGATAGAAATAAGATAGAAAATGGTTGAAAATGTCAAGTAAGGTATTACACAGATAGAAAATGCAAAAAGCTAAGACAACTATTAGATACAGACATATACTTATTAAAGCAAAAAGAGGGAGTTGGAAGGGGGTATATATCCCCCAAAGACAAACTTAAAATAATGCTTTTTACTCTAAACTTTTTAAATTTGGATTCATCAGGACTTAGTGCTGCGGAAAGGCATATGTATCCAAAAAATGTACATAAGCCTAAAGTACTTTGGAAAGATATTCTAACAGGACAATGGAAAGGTCCTGACCCAGTGATTGTCTGGAGTCGGGGATCTGTTTGTGTTTTTCCACAGGGAGAACAGCAGCCCATTTGGATTCCAGAGAGATTAACTAAAACAGTTTCTACAGATCGAAAAGAAGATGATTTGACTCAAATCCATAACAGCTGATATCCAGAACTCCAGCTTGGCCATTCTTACATCTGCGACAGTGATTAACCAGGATGCTTTTTTCAATAGCTATTTTATTATTGCATTTTTCCACATCATAAGGTTCTATTTTTATTTTTTGAGCTCATACAAACCTAGGTTAATGTTCTTCTGATCAGTTTTATTTTTTGACTGTGGAGTTTTTAAACATTGCAATGGAGATTTCACCTAGGTAAAGCTACAAGGCCTTTACTATTTTCTTATGTGTTGTACGTTTGTGTACACTCTTGTGTTTTGTGTTGTATGTCTGTATGTGCGTATGTCCATATTTCTTGTATGAGGAGCGCTCATGAAAAAATGGATCCGAATTATTATTATTTTTTTATTCACGTGATTTAAATGGTTTAATTTAAATTAGGTAAACAGCTGTTAAGGATTGTTTTTAAAGGTGGTTAACAGATCTGCTTGTTTACTAATTTAAATTAGGTAAAAAGCTGTTAAGGATTGTTTTTAAAGTAGGTTAACAGATCTGTTTGTTTACTTTCACCTTTCCTTTTCATTATATTTAATAATTCTTTTCAGGATAATGTCTCTTTAGCATCATTGCCAGAATTCCTATCTCCATCCCAGTGCCGGTGAAGAACTCAACAAGTAATGCTCAATCAAAGAGTCAACTTACTTTGGGAGGAGACAGATTTTGGGGAGGAAATGGACATATTGATAGATTCCTCTGCTTTGAACTGCTTGTAGAACTTGCCTGGACTATGTAACTATCCTTTGGTGCAGCGAATTGTGGTAATGCTGGCATATCTTTGCTGATGGTGTCACTGGTGATACAATTTTTCCTTGCCAGCGCACCCCATGTTAATTGTGGTAGTGCTGACATATCTTTGCTGATGGTGTCACCAGTGATGCAATTTTTCCCAAGGAGCCGTCAATTGGCTTGGTGTCGTGGCATTTCTGTATCCTCCTCCCTTCTGCTAGTGATGGTCTAAAATTTGGGGGCCAATGATAATTATCACCAAGAAGCTACCCACCTCTGCCAGCTCACCACATGGGCCTGGACCCTTTTCCAGGCACACTCTGGTGATTGCTGCTGCATAAGTGGGTAAATCCTGTAAGCAAAGAAATTCCACAATCCACTAGAGGGAGGAGGGAGCACATGCAGCATGACACGGCCTCAAGTAGAGAGGCAGACACAGCATCTAGCCCAGCCAGCCTAGACCACTTGAGCCAACTTCATCACCCCTGTGCCCCAGCCTCCCTCTCTATGCCCTAGTCTCCAGATAAGGAGAGAGAGAACTGAGCAGGAGAGATGACCCCACTGCCTGAGAGGATGACAGCACCTGGCAGCCAGTGGCCTTGAAATTGTATTTTTTCTAGGAGATCTCTGTTGGAAATTCTATATGCCTCGGGATTGTGGTTCTGTAGATTATGACTTGGGGTCATCTGGCATTAGTGGTTGTGGTTGAGTGGGACAGGTTTTGTTGGTTCTAATGACTCATCAATGGGTGGGTTTTAGGATAATGACCAAACCTGAGGGCAACAGCAGACATCCTTGTTTTGATCCTGCAGAAAAGGGGCTTTATCTCATTTACCCAAATCTCCAGTGAGAAAGAGGGTCATTGATCAGTTGTCCCCTGTGCAGAGATTGGCTGAGGTGCATCATCCCTACTCACTACATGGTAAGAGCCTCCAGGACCCTTCTTCTCATCAGGTCAGTGACCTCCCTTCTGTCACCCTGGCTCTTGACCACTTGAATTGAGCTTACCCCAAAGCAACACTTCCTGTGGTCCACCCTCACCCTGATTATCAGCACTTCACTCTCTTTGTACCTCAATGTCACCCTCAATCTCTCCTAGCAGCACAGTGGGCAGCTGCCTTCAGATTCCCTCAGTCCTTTTTCACCCTTCACTCTCCTTACACCCCAGTGCTAGGGAGCACCCAATGCTTCAAGTATTCTCCACAATCAGCAGGCACATCACAGATTACCTTACTCACAATCTGAAGTGGCAGATGCTGCCAGGATCCCATGTAGAAATCAGCAAAGGACAAAAACCCAACCCCTAGCCCTTTCACTAATCCTAGCCCTAATCCTAATTGCTCAGGGTACCAGGGCAAGAATGAGGCATTCATCTTTATGTGACTACTAGCAAAGATATGTGGGTAAAACTCAGAATTATATCAACCATGATGCCAAGGGGCAGAAGTTGTCAGAGCCCTCCTCTCATAGTGAGTGGGCTAATCACAGTACTACATTACCCACAATTCTAATTAGAAAAAAGCCACCAGGATCCCTAGCAGATAATCAGCAAAATGCTAAACATTGGAGGATATATTTAATTCTAGTGGCTTGGGAGACTGAGGTTGAAGGATTAGAAGTTCAAAGCTGGCCTTAGCAATTTAGTGAGGCCCTAAGCAACTTAACAAGACCCTGTCTCAAATAAAAAATAAAAAGTTTGGAGATATGGCTCAGTGCTTAAGCATCCTGGGTTCAATCCCTAGTACCAAAACAAACACTAAACCTACCATAGCCCTAATCCTGATCCTAACAACACTCAGAATCCTCAGGGCACCAGTATGTATGGCTTTCAGTTTCCATGATATTCCTGACAGAGGTGAGAGGGCAAAATTTACAATAACATTATCCATAATTGTTGCATTTGTCATGACTAAAACACTTAGTGTCACTCCAGGTAAACTGAACTGGGCTACATGAAATAATCACACAAGAGACAGAGATACCATTTTCTTTGGGTCCTGTGAAGGCTCCTCTGACCTAGAGGTTTGTGGAAAGAGAGAGAAAGAGCATGTGCTGAACCCTTTTATTGGGGAGAAGCCATTCAAATTAGGAGAAGGGGTCAGGTTTCAAGGATATGAGTCCAGCTTCATGATCTGCTGTCAGCAGGTTGAATGACAGCTAAGAAGGCCATGCTCAAAGGCAGAGCAAGAGAAGGGGACACCCAAAGGGAGTTTCCATGGAAAATTCTATCCCAAACAGGGCAAAGGGGTAGTGTTACAAAAGAATAGGTAAGTGTAGCTCAACCTCAGAGGTATGCCTACTCAGAAGACTGGCCTTGCTATCTGAGTGGGGGAAAATACCGAGTCATGAGTCATGAGTCATGGAACTACCACACCTGACTTAACCTTTTCCCAATTTTATTGAGAAGCATTCTGTTTGGCCATAGTAACATAGACATTTTTATTTGGCATGGCATTTAGGCCTTTTCACAAAGTGTAGAGCAGAGAGCTCATTCACAATATTTATTACAGCAGCTTCTTAGAACATTTTAACTTAGTTTCAATCCTTCCATCAGCACTTATCTGACTATGAAGGATCTTGGAAATAATTTAAGTCAAATATTAAGAAAATCATATGTTACATGTTATAAGTTTTAAGATATAGCTGCAAGAAATATTGTAGAAGCAAGGAATGATATTTGAAGTAGTAAATTTGAGGATTGTGAGATCAAGAGCTTGCCTAGGTCTGGTTAATTGGCATGCACCTGTTTCAAAGCCTGAACATTAACTTCAGCATATAATAGATCTGAAATATTAGCTGGCAATAACAAGTGACACAATAATATAAGTTGTATTTTTCATCCTTCCTCTTAATTCTCACATTTAAAAAGTTTATTAGGTCTGTCAGTAATATAAATATTCTGAAGATAAGAGTCAAACATTAAAACATCTTTTTGGATGCTATCTCACCAAGAGTTTAAAGTTTCTAGGAGTTATGACATCCTCATGCAATTGTTCTTGTCCATTCTAGGAGACCAGCCTAAAATATACCCATTATTTCTAGATATCCTGTGTTGTACTGACAAGACATGCACAATCCATCCCCTTAGAAAAGGTACCAACTTCTATTGTAGAAATATTAAGGCAATAATACATTGGTGGTTATTCTATGTAAATAACTGGCCTGAATAAGAAAAATCTATTTTAATATTTTTCTGATAACTGTCTAGATAAGTAAATATAGTCTTTTTTAAAAATTTTTTTTAATATTTATTTTTTAGTTTTCAGAGGACACAACATCTTTGTTTGTATGTGGTGCTGAGGATCGAACCCGGGCCACATGCATGCCAGGCGAGCATGCTACCGCTTGAGCCACATCCCCAGCCCCAGTAAATATAGTCTTAATCTTAGGGACCAGCATGATTGGCTGGTTTAGGCTTCTTATATGCTGTCTTTTTCTCAAAAGATACTTCCAGACAGCCTGTTACCATAGGATCAACATATAGTATAGCTGACCACTACAGTCAGTTCAATTAACCTAGTTTCATTGGTGGACTTTCCAGTCCACACTGCAATATACATTAAAAATGGACCTGAAAAATGGGTCCATAGAAGTCTCTTCATAATTTTTACTGACCTGATAAGCTCATGAATATAAATGGCTATAATCTCTGCAGCTGAAAATTTACCTTCCTGTGCCAGGTTTCTTAGTCATTATCATGATGACAGGTTTAAACTTATCATTTGAAATCTGATTAATTTATTGAATCATGTTCAGTAACAGTAAGACTCTCAGTATCACAATTTAAGAAAATTTTGAAATATTTGTAAGATGCAGTGTGTGCATGTGGAGTTCTGTTTTCCCCCTTTTCTTTATGTAATAAAATTGATTAAAAGCCTGGTGTAAATACTAAAATATTAATATGTGAATCTGGATCTCTTGGAAATCTCCCTGAATTTATTTTGGTCTATATTAAGTTTGAGAGATTTCCTTTGATTATAGTTTCTGGTAGGCAAAATTTTAAGGCCTTCTCTTAAGAGTAATTGAGGCTAGATATGAAAATGAGATACCTTTTATTGATTATTGTAATTTCCCAATATATAGACTAGTTAATTTATTCTAACAATTTAGAAAGAACCATCAATCTCTTTCTGAGACAAGTCTTAAAATATCTCTATGTTTCAGAATATTATCCTTTAATTAGGTGTCTTTTAGAAAATATGATTAAGGTTACTTCCCAGTGTAGAGAGTAATATATAAATCTTACCATATTTTTTATGGATAATAGGTCCAGTCTGAGAAATTATAAAATACCAATGAATTTACAACAAGGTTTGTAACCTTTATTGCCCAAAACTGAAATATGACTTTAATTTGGAAAACCTCTGTCCTAATAAAATGTTCTCCCAAATCTCATAATTATCCAACAAACAAAGTAATATGTAAGAATCAGCAGTGTCTTTGAATCAATCAAATTTATTAACCAAGGAGAATTGTCAAAATTGGGATCTAAGTTAGCAGCTTAATATATTTAGTGTGTAATTAAGGATATGAATTTAATTAAAAAATTAATCCTTGCCTTAAACAATAGAAATCATTAGGCAATAAAGACCTTCCTTAAAGAAAATAAACTTAACATTTTAATATGTCTTTATTATGTCTAAATATGGACAAAAAGCTCACATCAGCATAGTAAAATCAGGAAAATAGCCTGAAATATTCTTAAATTAATCAGTTAAATTTTTTATAGTCAGTCCAGTACATGTAAGTCTTTTTCTTAATTGTTTTAACTTTCTATATCATCTGTCTAGATAATGATATAAAAAATCTTTCTATTTAGAAAAATATCTTTATCATTAAAATCTAAAATAGAAAGACCTTGTTTTACCCAGAGATGAGTTTTTTTCTTCTGAGGACCTCCAATGTGTGCTTCCTCTCTCTGTTGAAGCATCTTCTTTTCCTTTTAAAACTTTTCCTGGTTATACTTTGGAACAATTTCTGAAAACAAAACAAGTTATCATACCTTGATAAGAAGAAATATCTTAATGAAAATATAGTTAAAGTACTTGCATATTTCTGTAGACAGAATTATATCTGTTTATCATCTTATACAGTTTGTATAATAATATGAGATTACTTGATTGTTGTTTGACCTCTTGAAAGCAAATATATACTCAAATACACTTATCTCAAATATCTGCAACTAAAAGGCAGAGCATCAGATTCATGCATGTATAAGAAATGTATAAATTATGAGTTTTCTATTGAAGAAAAACAATTAGATAAACATATATTAACTAAACAGTTAGACATATATGCTAATTATTTTATAAGTTAGCAACTATAGTTTATTTAAATACCTGGAAAAATATATATTAAGAATAGGGGCATAACTTATAATTGTATTAACTTTATGTAACCACGTGGTTCTTAAGATATTTGGATCCATTCAATTTACTTTTAACTAGGGACTGCCCTCTTATATGTGACATCACATGATGTTGCTGAAATAAGATCTTTGTGTATGCATTTATTCATTTCTTGCAATTATATAGTCAGGAATGAGAATAAGGATTTCTTTATTATCATAGGAACATTGCCAGCTTTTGTTCCTGCTACAAGCAAGTGCATCCTCATAACCTTCAAAATTAAAAGCAAAATATAAAAAAGCACATGTATTTTTTATAATTGTTACATTACCTCTGCAATTTTTCTTAATAATACAGCTATAAAGAAAAAATTAGGTTATTTAGTTTTGAAAATAAATTAGGCTCAGGGCTGCAACTTAGAAACCTGTGGAATTAGATTTTGCCTGAAAAAAATATATTTTGTTAGCATTTACAGGTGGGCATTCTTAAAAATGCAGACTCTGTGTACTTTCAGTAGCACATCTGTGTGAAACAGGAAGTACAGGTTAGTGGCTGGAAGGTGGGGCCAGAAGTTCTGAGTGATAGTGGAGGGACCAGTGAGAAGCCCATGAAAATGCAGGAGGTGAAACCAGGAAGACCATTCCTCCTGCCTGGAGTCAATTACCATGGTGATGGAAACAGCATGGAGCTGCCTGCCCATTGTCAGGGCAAAGGCTCCTGGAGCTTCTAGCCAGTTGCATTCCTTTTGTTTTGTTTGTGTCCCCCCCCCCCCCCCCCCCCGTGCCTTGCCTTGTCTCTGTGACTTGTGCTTGTAGCTTGTGTTCTCCTGTCTTTTGTACTTTTCCTTGCAGCATGTGGGACTTCAAAAGTGAATTTTAACAGCAGATGCCAGTGTCACTACCAGATCTTAAGGCAGTCTGTGTTTGGCACATAGGTCAGATTGTTTAAGGGTTAAAACACTGCTGGCTGTGGGTTTAGTTACAGACCCCATAGGGCACCGCAGCTAAAGTCTTTTGTCCACAGCAGCTGAGTTACAGCCATTCTAATCCATAGGACAAGAATGTAGCAAAGAGGTTCAGTATAAACCTTCTGGGTATTCACAAAAACCAAAGAAAAATAAAATTCACTTCTCCACAGGTAAAGAATTCTTGTATCAAGTCTCATCACAAAAAAATTTTCCCCTTTTTCTCACTCTCCAAGTGCAGACTTCTACTACATAAACCCCAAAACCCTTTACCTAATATTTCAAAATATAAAGATTCACAAAAACAATCCAAAAAAGTCAACAGAAGCACTTTTCTCATGGGAGAGGACTGAACTTTACAACACATCTCATTAATCATCTTAATAATTTTTTACATTTATTTAGGGTCCCTAGAATTGCAAAAATAAATTTTTTATATATCTAAAGACAAAATATTCCCAAACATTAAAAAAGGTTAACATCACAGATTTTTATTCTGTCTAATTCACTTACTTTCTACAATTCAGCCCACAATACTCTCAAATCCTAAGTGTGCTTAACTTCTGGAGAGAAATTCCAATCCCACTAAATTTCTAAAATTAACCTTGGAGTCCCTGCACAGGCCACCAATTGTTGCATTTCTCATGACTAAAACACTTAGGGTCACTCCAGGTGAACTGAACTGGGCTGCATGAAATAATCACACAGAGACAGAGATACCTTTTTCTTTGGGGCCTGTGAAGACTCCTTTGACCTTAAGTTATAGGTCACTGTATAGATATTATATTGACATTAAAGCCCACAGGTCAACTATTATATCACTATTAGAGGTCACTATAAATATTAATATAAAGACCACAAGGAAGCTATTATATGAGTTTAATGTGTTATTGTATAAATTTTACATTCATAATAAAGGCCACATTGCAGCTATTACGTTACTTTTAGATGCTACTTTATGGATGCCTATTAGTATTAAAAGCCACAGGAAAACCACTAGGTCAGTTTTACATGCTACTAATTATGTTTACTATACTAATATTAAAGGAGACAGGGCATTTATTATATTTATTTTAGATACTATAATGCAGATATTAATAGTAAAAGAATCACATCACCTATTATTTAATTTTTGATGGTATTGTATGGATAACAAAAGTATTAAAGACAATGGGCTGATATTATATTAGTTTTTGATGGTATAGTAAGAATATCATATTAGTATTTTAGGCCATCAGGCAACTACTATATTATATGTTATAGTATATCTTATTAGTATTAGAGATCATAAGATAGATATTACATTAGTGTTAGATGCCAAAATGTGAATATTATACCAACAATAAAAGCCATGGGAAGCCTATTATATTAGTTTTGCATGCTGTAGTGAGAATTTAATATTTAATCCACAGGGGTTAACATATTTTCAATGATATTATACAGATAATATGTCAGTATTAAAGGTCAACATGCAGCAATAACATCAGTTTTATAAGCCAGTGTATGGGTAAAATATAAAAGGCTTCAGGGAAGCTATTGTATCAGGGTTGTTGTTTAGATATTTTATATCCCCCAAAAGCTTGTATGTGAGACAATGCAGGAAAGTTTAGAGGTGAAATGATTGGGCTACGAGAGCTTTAACCTAATCAGTACATTAATCCCTGATACAGAATAACTGGGCTATAACTAGGCAATAGAATATGGTGGGTGAAGTGGGTTCCTGGAAGGTTCATTTGGGGTATATATTTTGTCCTAGTTGAGCAGAGTTCTCCTTCTCCCTCCTTCCATATCTGTGTGTGTGTGTGTGTGTGTACATGTGTGTGTGTGTGTGTGTCCCTTCCTCTGCCTCTACCTCTGCCTCTCTCCTTCTTGGTGCAATGTCCTGAATCATTCCCCTCCACCAGACCTTCAAACACTTCTGCCATAATGTTCTGCCTCATCCCAGGTCCTGAGGAAGAAACCAGCTATCTATGGACTGAGGACTCTAAAACTGTTAGCCCCAAAATAAACTTTTCTCCTTAAAATTGTTCTTGTCATGTCTTTTGGTCACAAATAAAAAACCAGACTAAAACATAAATTGGTAGCAAAAGTGGGATCATGGCTGTTACTAACTCGACCAAGTGGTTCAGAAGCCTTTGGAACATTTTGGAATATGCAGGAGGAATTTCAATAATTTTAGTGATGCAAGCTGGAAAAGCTTTAAAATATTATAAGCACAGCTTAATGGGTGATTCTTGTGGTAGCTTAGAAAATCAAAATGCTGATAGGACTGTAGGCATTAAAGACAGTGCTCATGGGGCTGGGGATGTGGCTCAAGCGGTAGCGCGCTCGCCTGGCATGCGTGCAGCCCGGGTTCGATCCTCGGCACCACATACAGACAAAGATATTGTGACCACCGAAAACTAAAAAGAAAATAAATATTAAAAAAAATTCTCTCACTCTCTTTCTCACACTCTCTCTTTAAAAAAAAAAGTGCTCATGAGATTTCAAAGAAGGAGGACTCTTAGAAATTGTACTAGAGGCCATTCATGTTATGTTCTGGCTAACAAGTTGTCTCTATTTTGCCCATGTCTTCATGCTTTCTGTGAGGCTGAAGTTAACAGATGGTGGACTTTTTAATCTGGCAGAAAAAAACCTATGCTGCATAGCCTTTAGGCAATGGCATGGATATTGGTGGCATATTTTAGCCCAGTTTATTGTAATAATCAGGAGCAGAAAACAGAGAAGAAATTTTGAAAAGCTTGCAGTTTTGCCAGAAAACTGACAGTAAAAATGGAGTTAAAAAAAGTTGTGGTTGTCATATATATTATGACCACTAAAGAGATGTTGCTAAAGACTTTGAATAGAGAAAATTGGAGAAATGGCTTGAGGGCATCTCAGGAATTGGCAGGACCACACCCACCACAGGCTCAAGGGTGTAAAAGAAAATATTCCTTTGAGAAGAGAGCATTGGTACACCCTGCCTACACACACACACACACACACACACACACCTAGGAAGTTGTTTCACTGTGCTCAGTCACCTAGGCACTCAGAGACTGCTGCAGCAAGGATCCCTGGAAGATTGGCTACTGCTTGAAATGGCAGTAGACCTTGATGTCAACTATGGTCTTGGGGCTTTGCAGGAATGCAGGATGCTGGAGTTAGGGGTCATGGAAGCTTCCACCAAAGTTTCAAAGGAAGGCCTAGGAGACCAGAAAAAGTGCTGCAGAATCTAAGTCCCTGTGGGTTACCCCTGATAGGGCAATGTGTGGAGATGCAAGGAGAAAGACAAAGCTTCAAAGGAGAATCTAAAAGATTAAAAAATGCCAGTAATGTGGAACATCTGCCAAGAAAACCTGAAGTAATGGAGCAAAAACAAGTCAACAAGGAGGGCATGTGGGCTGCAACCAGCAAAGTCACAGGGGCAGAGCAGCTCTTTGGAGAGAACATCATGATGCCACGTGCCCCAGATGCTGGATATGAAGCTACAGGATTTATTTTCCCAGATGGATTTTGGTCTTGCTTTGGTCCCATCCCTCCTTTCTCTGTCCCTATTCCTCCTTGTGAAATGAAAATATTTACTCTGCACCTTTACATATTGGATACATGTAAATTGCTTATGCTTTTTACAACAGCTCACACTTGCAGTTTGCCTGAGTGTCAGTGGGAGACTTTGGACTTTGACTTTTGGGCAATACTTGACCTGTTAAGACTATGGGGACTCTTTTAAATGAACTAAATGTATCTTTCAGTTTGAGATGGGTATAGGCTTTTATGAGCCAAAGGCAGACTATTAAGGTTTAGATATTAGGTGTCCCCCAAAAGGTCATGTGTGAGACAACGAAAGTTAAAGGTGAAATGATTGGGTTATGAGAACCTTAAGCTAATTAGTGTGTTAATCACTAATAGTAATTAACTGGATGTTTTCAGCAGGCAGGTAGGGCATATGTTTGGGGGGGTACATATTTTGTCCTTGTTGAGTAGAGCTCTCTCTCTGCTTCTTGGTGTAATGTTCTGAGCCACTTTCCTCCACCACACACTTCTGACATGAGGTTTTGCCTCATCCCAGGCTCCAAGGAATGGAGCCAGATATCTATTAACTGACACCTCTGAAACTATGAGACCCCTGCCAAAATTTTATTTCTTAAATTGTTCCTGTCATGTCTTTTGGTCACAGCAATGAAAAACCAACTAAAGCAATCAGTTTTATATGCTATATTATTAATATCATAATATTGTTGAAGGCCACAGTGAAACTATTTTATCAGTGTTAGATTTAATAATGTGGACAATACATTAATATTAAAGGGCACAGGAGAGCTCTCACATCAGTTTTGTGTGCTCTTATAATGGTTCTGTGTTTGAGATTGAGGTCTCTGATGGCTTCATGACTGTGACAGGTTTAGTGGCTAGGATGTTTCTTGTGCAAACATACAGAATGCCTGGCTTTTAGGAAAACTCTTGTGCAAAGACATTGGATGCCTAGCTGCTGTAGCAATGTCCTGAATGAGGAGACTCTGGGCTAGAGTCTTATCAGCCTCAACCTTGATCTCAGGCACACAGCTCCTGGGAATAAAGGAGCTTGCTTGCCAGATAACTATAATGTTTCACCAAGCTCTGGTGCTCCTGGACCTGCCTACCTAACTTCAGACAATGGACTTTCTTAAAAGCTGCACAAAGTTTCTAACATTGCATATTGTAGAATAAGCAACCTTACTGATACAATAAACAATGATGTAGTTATGTCACTAATAACCTAATGTAACCTATTGGTATAAGTAAACATGGCTGCTTGGACAAGAAGCCATCTTTCCTACCTCTGCATCTTGTGTCTGTGTATCTTTATTTTCTTTGCATGCTCTAGCATAGATATCATGTCCCAGCTATGATGTCTCAGCCTAGCTGGCTGCTAGGGCTCAGCGCAGGACACTGTATTTCAGAGGTGCATGTACACCCTCTCCTTATGTTCCTGAAAAATAGACAAATTTTAGGGCTGGGATTGTGGATCATCGGTAGAGCACTTTCCTAACATGTGCAGGGCCCAGGGCTCGATCCTCAGCACCAATATAAATAAATAAATAAAGGTATTGTGTCCAACTACAACTAAAAATAAATATTTTTTAAAAAATGGACAAATTTCAGTACTGTATCCAGATTATTCAAGGCCATGATTTTGGATTTCAAACTAAAATAAAACACATTACTCATGATTTTTCAAAAATGATGATTGAACAGGTTTTGAGAAACTATATTGGGTAAAATAAATGTAGTAGACACAAACTGAAACTCTTACAAAAATGAATTCATAGTAGTTCATGACTAAACTGTGGGAAAACTGAAAAATGCTACAAGGAAACAGAAGAAAATCTATATAACCTTAGATGTAATAAATGAAGGTGTGTATGTGTGCACTCTAGTACTGGGGATTGAACACAGGGCCTCACACATGCTAGAAATGCTCTCTAATACTGAGTTACTTCCCCAGCTCTTGGTGATGAGTTTCAACTCACAATACCAAAAGCCAGTTGACAGAAGAAAAATAATGATAATGTGGACTATATAAAATTAAATTTTTACCAAGTACAGTATTGAATGACTATAATCTCAATTACTGAAAATGTGGGGGTGGGGGGATAGCAAATTCGAGATCAGACTGGGAAACTGAAAAAGGGATGGGATATAGCTCAGTGGTAAAGCACTTGCCTAGTTTGTGTGAGGCCCTGGGTTCAATCCCTAGCACTACACATTCAAAAGTTACATTTTCTACTTGTGAAAGTGAAAACAAAAAGATAAGCCACAGGCTGGGATAAATTATTTACAGAAACATTTCTTAAAAGAAAGCTGTACTCGAAATACACAAAGAATTCTTAAAAACCAACAACTAAAATCTTAATTAAAATGAGTAAATATCTGAACAGATATATGACCAAAGAAAATAAAAATATGGTAAATAGTTATACAAAATAATGCTCAGCATAGCATATCATTAGGGAATAACAAATTACAACAATATTGAGGTAGCATGGCACAACTATTAGAACTGCTAAACTCTAAGAAATGGCAGTACATGAACAGCTATAGCATGTGGGACCACAGGACTCTCAGTCATTGTTGGGAGAACATGTGGCACAGCCACTTTGGAAAATAATGTGCCCTTTCTTCTCAAAGCAAAACAAGTCTAATCTATAACCTGAAAAAACTAGCAGGAATTATGCATAGTGGCTCTCTTGATGTTCATCAAATAATAAGTCAGAAAGTCCTTCCATAGCTAAATGTAAAAATGAATGAACTATCAACCTACACAAAGACACAGATGCATCCTACCTGATATGCTGCTAGTGAAATAAGCCAGTCTGAAGAGGCTACATACTGCATGGTCCACTTTATATGACATTCTAGAAAAGACAAAATTAAAGTCAGATGAGGAGATGTGCAGGATAAGGCCAACAGGATGCCCAAGCAGCACCTTCTACTCAAATGGAGTTGGGGAGCACCACCCTCCCTAAACCTGGATATGTTCAGCAAGTCAGAAATGCCCAGAACCACTTATTACAGAGACTTCTGTGGAGACTTAATCCTGTAGGCATGATGGATTATTAATCTCTAGTTACTTTCCCAGAGGATGGGTGGGATACTGAAAGTTCCAAGCTTTTAGTCATAATTTGGTCTCTCTCATGACCAACTTTCTAGGGCCAACCAAGAGTCCTATTAGAGCAAAAGAATCTCCTGCCACCCAGGAGATTCTGTAGGATTTGGGAGTGCTGTTCAAGAAAACAATGTCAAAGAACCAATGTTATAACAAAGGATGATTCAAAGACCTCTATCACTCAGGAAATATGAGGATTTTAGGAGTGCTGCACCAGGAACTGGGGGCAGAGGTCAAATGTATATCTCTTACTTTGTCATAACCTGTAATTTGGAACAGATATGAATTAATTGTCATAATGCAACAATAAATTAATTTCATAGCAGAAACTAGGAGCTAGATTTCCCACAGATGGGGTGAGAAATTACAGATAAGCAAGGGATGAAGGCAGAGTGATCTGTCATAATGGATTATGACTGATTATTATAATGATTATCACTGATTACAGATCAATGTAAACTTACATCTAGCTTAATATATGCCCAGATGGTTCCCCATAAACATAGTTATAACTAGGAGGTATGTAAAGATTAGAACACACACACTTTGCATTGTCAGTTGTGAGGGTCAAGATGCAATAAGCATCTTCAGCTGCTAGGTAAAAAAAAAATAATATCACTCTCAAATCACAGGAGCCAGGACTCTTTGAATAAATAGCTGATATTAGGACTAAGATAGTAAATATATGTCAGAGTAATTTTTAAATATTAAAAAAGAAAGAACTTTAAGATAAAAAATCAAAAGAGCTCCCAAAGGAAAGAATTCCCAATGGCTAAAGCAGGAATCAAGTGAGCAATGAGATACTATGGAAAAAAAGGATAACAAAAAACAGCCTAACAACTATCCAGATGATCACACTGTCATAAATAAATAACCAAATAGACAAACAAATGGGGTTGACTAGAAACTACTTGTGAAGAAGAATTCCAGGTAATTGAAGCAGACATTCAGTCATCAAAGAGATGGGGCTAACTCCTTGCCTCTTCAGTGTGGGCTCTGCATAGTGGCTTCCTCCAAAAGAACACAATGTGGACATGAAAATAACAGTAACTCCACATAGAGAAACTTGAAAAGCACTAACTCACCTAGATGAGCACAGTCAGAACTAATATGACATTAACTTTGAGGACATGAGATGTCAGAGTAGCTCTCCACTTCTGTGACCTGACTCCCTCAGACCCATAGCCCCAGGCTGAATATGAAAACACCCAAAGGAAAAAAAAATTAAAAAAGTACCTCACAGGTACTCCACAACATTGTTAAGGACATCAGAACAAAGAAACTCAGAGAAACTGTAACCCCAAGAGGATTGTGTGGGGTCCTGGATAAGGTCCTGGAACAGGAAGAGGCAGAACTGAGAATCAAATATATATATATATAATATATATATATTATATATATATATATGACTTCAGTTAACAGTAGCATGCCAGTATTAGTTCTTTTTTTGGTGGGGAGGGGGAGTGGGTACTGGGGATTGAGTTCAGGGGCACTCATCCACTGAGCCACACCCCCAGCCCTATTTTGCATTTTATTTAGAGAAAGGGTTTCACTGAGTTGCTTAGCATCTTGCTGTTGCTAAGGCAGGCTTTGAACTCTGTCTCTCAGCCTTTCAAGCTGCTGGGATTACAGGTGTGTGCCACCATGCCTGGAAGTATTTTTTCTTAATAACAAATGGTCTTTGATGTTAACACAAAAGAGCCTGACACCTAAGCCATAGCAAGGGGAAAAAATGAGGTTGAGCCTATATAAAAATCTCTGTACTCTCTGCAATTTCTGTGTAAAAATAAAACTACTCTAAAATAAATCCTTAAGATATAGTTGTATTTTTTCCAAAAACATGCTTCCTTATTTATACAGTTGATTGCTGGTAACTGACATTCTTAACTAGTTCTGTATTCTATTATGAACATAAAAATTTATTATAACAAAAATTGAAGAATTAAATCTAATGTAATACTCAAAATTTAAGTGCCTCTTTTACAGGTTTTTATGTGGAAGCAAAAAGACATATGGAAAGTTGCTGTATTTTTATGCTGTCACTAGGTCCTTAGGTATGCCTCCTAAAAACTTGATCACTTTAAACTAGAGAAAAAAATAACATATTTTAGAGACTATTTCAACTCATGGCTGAATTTTTTCAAAGAGTGACTATACACACACACACATCTGTGTGTGTGTGTGTGTATTTCAATCCAATGGCAAATTGACTCACTAACTGGATCACTTGTCCCAAAGAATCAGTTTTTATTTTGTTTCTTTGCATATCCTTTAGTAGTAACAGAATTAAATATTTGTCACTGAGACAAATAGTCAAAGAAAAGAAAAAGATAAACAGGATTACAACTTACAATGAATGAAGCCTTGTAGGCAGAAGGTTTAAAAGACACCAGCATCCATCTCCTCCATGATGCTCTGCAAGAAGTGGTGGAACTAGAGAAACACAAGTGATAGCACAGTTCATGGGTGATACTAGGTGATACTATGTTGTGGAAAATACTTTACCTTTTAGAAATCACAAAGCATCCTTGGGCTGCTCTGAGAAGGAACCTCAGGTGTCCCTAGAAATGTGGCCCACCAGGGTCCCCAGGCCTGGCATCTTCTCAGAATGCTCTGAGTGGGAATCCCAGGAGTCCCTAGAGACATGTTCAAGAGGGACCCTGGCATGGTGTTTCCTCGTATGCTTTGAGGAGAGGAAACCCCGGGTGCCCCAAGAGACATTACCCACCAGGGTCTCCAGGTCTGGCATCTCATTGGGCTTCTCTGAGGAAAGGGCACCTGGGGTGTCCCTAGAGACATGGCCCGTGAGAGTCCACAAGCCTGGTGTCTCCTCATGCAGCTCTGAGTAAAAGGAAGCCCAGGTGTTCAATAGACGTGGCCCACCAGGGTCCCCAAGTCTGGTGATTCCCCCAGGCTGCTATGAAAAGAGGGCACTCCAGGTATCCCTAGAGATGTGGTCAAGAGGTTCCCAAGATTGGGCATCTCCACCAGGTTGCTCTGAGGAGAGGGAAACCCAGGTGTTCCTAAAGATGTGGCACATGAAGGTCCCCAGGCCTGTAATCTGCCCAGGCTGCTATAAGGAGGGAACTACAAGGTGTCCCTAGAGACCTGGCACATGAGGATGCCCAGTCCTGGCAACTCCTCAGGCTGCTCTGGGAGGGAACCCCATGTATCCCTAGACATGTGGCCAAGAGGATCCCCAGGCTGGCATCTCCTCAGGCTGCTCTGAGGAGAGGGAACCCTGGGGCATCCCTAGAGATATGGCCCTCAAGGGTCCCCAGGCCTGGTGTCTCCTAGGGCTGTTCTGAGGACTGAGAGCCCCAGGTTTCCCTAGAGATGTGGCCCATGAGGGTCCCTAGTCCTGGCATCTCCCTTAGGCTGCTCTGAGGAGAGGGAACCCTGGGGCATCCCTACAGACGTGGCCCACAAGGTTTCCTGGCCTGGCATCTCCTCGGGCTGCTCTTGAGGAGAGGGGAGCTCTGCCCTCCCTATGGAATAACCCATATTGATCAGCAGTCAGGGTTCCTCTGCTCAGTTCTGAGGAGAAAGCTCCTTCCTCAGCCTGAAGGCGATAAAGCATCCAAGATGGCATCCAGGCCCCACCCTCAGCTCCCCCCCCTATACTCACCTGAAGCTCAGTGGGGAGTGGAGGTGCCCACTGGTAGGGGAGACACCCTGCTGGTAGGGGAGACACCCCCTTTAGGGGAGAAGCCCCCTCTAGGAGAGATGCTTCCCCCAGGGGAGAGACATCCTGATGGGAGGGGAGATGCCCTCTGGGAAGGGAGATACTCTGCTGAGAAGGGAGATGCCCACCCTACCACCCCAGACACCCCCCCTAGGGAAGAGAGACACCCTTCTGGGAGGGGAGAGATCTCCTGGGATTGGAGTACCCCCTGGTAGTGGAGAAACCCTGGTGGGAGGGGAGACAACCTGGTAAGAGTGGTGACACCACCCCCTAGGAAAGATATCTCCCTGGGATCTGGAGACACCTTGCTAGGAGGGGAGAAGCTCCCACTGGGAAGGGAGCCACCTAGGCTTACTGGGGAACCTGCTTCTTTCTCCACCCCAGGAATTACTGGGTGAAACCTGTTCCCACTACTGTCACTAGGTCTGGCTATGTTGTCTGAGGCACCAGGAGGAGTGGGACCTCTAGAAAGCAGAAAAGGGAGTCCAGGAGCCACCTCCCTGCACCCCAGCTATTCTCCACCAGGTCAAGCCTGCTGCAGACAGGGGCCAGGCAGCCACATGGAGCCCTGCTTCCCTCCTGCACCCAAGAGCAGAGGCCAGAAAGAGGCCACCACAGAGGCCTCTGGGAAGTGGTCTTTGACACAGTGTCACATAATCCCACTTTAGGATCAGGGGTTTGAAGAAAAGCAGTGAAATCCCAGCCCAGGGTGGCCACTCACAAGGTTGGGAAAACCTGAACTCAGATCAAGCCCCAGCAGCTTTTGGGAGCTGCCAGCTGCACTGGACCACTGCCCCCAGTGTCCCAAGAGATGTAGCCCAGCAGGGTGCCCAGACCTGGTGTCTCCCCTAGGCTGATC
The DNA here is from genome assembly GCF_021218885.2 of Marmota monax. Taxonomy (NCBI): domain Eukaryota; kingdom Metazoa; phylum Chordata; class Mammalia; order Rodentia; family Sciuridae; genus Marmota; species Marmota monax. The sequence goes on from NW_026692845.1 coordinate 75,831, forward strand.
TGAGGAGGGAACTCTGGGTGTCCCTAGAGACATGGTCATTGAGGGTATCCAGGCCTGAAATCTCCCTCTGGCTGCTCTGAAAAGAGGGACCATCAGAGATGTCCCTAGAGATGTTGCCCAAGAGGGTCCCCAGGCCTGCCATCTCTCACGGGCTGCTATGAGAAGAGGGCATTCCAGGTGTCCCTAGAGACATGGTCAAGAAGTTCCTCAGGCCTGGCATCTCCCCCAGGCAACTCTGAGGTGAGGGAACTCTGGGTGTCCCAAGAGACCTGGCACACGAGGGTGCCTAGGCCTGGTATCTCCTCAGGCTGCTCTGAGGAGAGGAACCCCAGGAGAACCTAGAGCATTGGCCATGAGGGTCCCCAGGCCTGTCATCTCCCCCAGGCTACTCTTAGGAGAGGGAACGCTAGGCATCTTTTGAGAGGAGACCAAGAGAGTCCCCAGGTCTGGCATCTCCTCAGGCTGCTCTGAGAAAAGGGAACCCTGGATGTCCCTAGTGTTGTGGCCCACAAAGTTCTCCAGGCCTGGCATCTCCTGAAGTTGCTCTGTGAGGAAACCCCAGGTGTTTCTAGAGACGTGGCCAAGAGGATCCCCAGACCTGGTGTCTCCTCAGGCTGCTCTGAGTAGAGGGAACATTGGGGAGTCCCTAGAGACATGGCCCACAATTGTTTCCAGGACTGGCATCTCCCCAGGTTGTTCTGAGAAGACCCCGGCATCCCTAGAGATGTTGTGCACCAGGGTCCCCAGGCATGGTGTCTCCTCAGGCTGCTCTGAGGAGAGGAACCCTGGGCATTTCTAGGGACATGTACAAGAGGGTTCCCCACCCTGGGGTCTCCTTGTGCTTCTCTGAGAAGAAACTCCAGTGTCCCTACAGACATGACCCACCAGGGTCTCCAGGTATGTCATCTTCTAATGCTACTCTGAGGGAAGGGAACCTAGGGTGTCCCTAGAGACCTGGCCCATGAGGGTCCCAAATCCTGGTGCCTCCTCATTGTGCTCTGAGGAAAAGGAACCCTGAATGTTCCTATGTGAGCCACCGGGGTCCCCAATCCTGGTGTATCCTCCAGGCTGTCTTAGGAGATGGAACCTGTAGAGACGTGGCCAAGAGGATCCCCAAGCCTGGCATCTCCCTCTGACTGCTCTGAGGAGAGGGAACACTAGATGTACAAAATATGTGGCTGAAGAGGATCCCCAGACCTTGTGTCTCCTTGTGCTGCTCTGAGAGGGAAACCCGGGCATCCCTAGAACGTGTCCAAAAGGGTCCCCTGGCATGTCATCTCCTCATGCTGCTCTAATGAGATGAAACTCTGGGTGTCCCTAGAGATGTCACCCACCAGGTTCTCCAGGTCTGGAGTCTTCTTGCACTGCTCTGAGAGGAGGAAACCTGGGGTGTACCTAGAAACTTGGTCCACGAGGGTCCCCAAGCCTGGTGACTCCTCCTGCGGCTCTGAGGAAAAGGAACCCCAGGTGTTTCTAGAGATGTGGCCCAGCAGGGTCACCAGGCCTGGCATCTCCTCAGGCTGCTCTGAGAGGGAACCCCTGGTGTCCCTAGAGACATGCCCAAGAGGTTCCCCCAGCATGGTGTTTCCTCATGCTGCTCTGAGGAAAAGAAACCCCAGGATTCCCTAGAGTAGTGACCCAACAGGGTCTCAGGTCTGGTGTCTCCTCAAACCGCTCTGAAAAAAAGGGAACCTGGGCTTTCCCTAGAGAAGTGGCCCACAAGGGTCCCATGCCTGGGTCTTCTCATGGAGCTCAGAGAAAAAGGAATCCCGGGCATTTCCAGAGATGTGGCCCACCAGGGTCTCCAGGCCTGGTGTCTCCCCCAGGCTGCTATGAAGAGAGGGCACCACAGGTGTCCCTAGGGATGTGGTCAAGCATTTCCCCAGGCCTGATGTCTTCCCCATGCTTCTCTGGGGGGGGGGGAACCCTGGGCATCCCTAGAGATGTGGCCTGGGTAATCCTCTGGCTGCTCTGAGGAGAGGGACCCTCAACAGACTCTAGAGTTGTGACCCACAAGGGTTTTCCAGGTCTGGCATCTTCCCCTGGTTGTGCTGAGAAGAGGGAAACCCAGTGTCCCTAGAGATGTGGCCCACCAGGGTCCCCAGGCCTGGTGTCTCCTCAGGCTGCTCTGAGAGAAAACCCCAGGTGTCCCTATAGATGTGACCCACCAGGGTCTCCAGTTCTGACATCTCCTCACATTGTTCTGATGAAAGGGAAGCTAGGGTGTCCTTAGAGACATGGCCCATGAGGATCTCCAAGCCTGGTGTCTCCTCATGCTGCTCTGAGAAAAAGAAACCCTGGGCCTCCCTAGATACTTGACCCACCAGGGTCCCCAGGCCAGGTGTCTCCCCTAGGCTGCTCTAAGGAGAGAGAACAGTGGGTGTCCCTAGACAAATGGCCCATCAGGGTGTCCATGCCTGGCATATCCCACAGGTGGCTCTGAACAAAGAAAACCCCCGTATCCCTAGAGACTTGGCCAAGAGGGTCCCCATGCCTGGCCTCTCCTTTGGTTGCTCTAAGGAGAGATAACCATGAGTGTCCCTAAAGACATGGCCAACAGGATGCCTAGGCCTGACTTCTCATGCTGCTCTGAAGAATGGGAAACTTGAGTGTCCCTAGAGACATGGCCCACCAGGTTCCCGGGCATGGAGTCTCACCCAGGCTGCTCAGAGAAGCAGGCACCCCAGGCCTGGCATCTCCCCCAGGCAGCTCTGAGGAGAGGGAACCCCGGGTGTCCCTAGAGACGTGGTCCACCAGGGTCCTCAGGCCTGGCATCTCCCCCGGGCTGCTCTGAGGGAACCCTGTGGCATCCCGGGAGTCGTGGTCCACGAGGGTGCCCATGCCTGGCATCTCCTCAGGCTGCTCTGAGGATAGGAACCCCAGGCTGTCACTAGGTCTGGCTGTGTAGTCTGAGGCACCAGGAGGAGTGGGACCTCTAGAAAGCAGAAAAGGGAATCCAGGAGCCACCTCCCTGCACCCCAGCTGTCCTCCACCAGGTCAGGCCTGCTGCAGACAGGGGCCAGGCAGCCACATGGAGCCCTGCTTCCCTCATGCGCCTAAGAGCAGAGACCAGAAAGGGGCCACCACAGAGGCCTCTGGGAAGTGGTCTTTGACACAGTGTCACATAATCCCACTTTAGGATCAGCCCATGGTGGCCATGGTGAAATCCCAGCCCATGATGGCCACTCTCAAGGTTGGGAAAACCTGAACTCAGACCAAGCCCCAGCAGCTTCTGGGAGCTGCAGGATGCACCTGCCCCCTGTCCCGGTGTTCCAACAGATGCAGCCCACTAGGGTGCCCAGGCCTGGTGTCTCCCCTAAGCTGATCTGAGGGAACCCCGATGTGTCCCTCAAGACGTGGTCCATGAGGGTCCCCAGGCCTGGCATCTCCCTCTGGCTGCTCTGAGGAGAGGGAAACCTGGGTTTTCCCAGAGATGTGGCCCAAGAGGTTCCCCAGGCCTGGCGTCTCCTTGGGCTGCTCTGAGAGGGAACCTCAGGTGTCCTTAGATACATGGCCCACCAGGCTCCCCAGACCTGGCATCTCCTCAGGCTGCTCTGTGAGGGAAACCTGGGTGTCCCTAGAGATGGGACCCACCAGGGTCTCCCATTCTGGTGTCTTCTCATACTGCTATGATGGAAGGGAACCTGGTGTGTCCCTAGAGATGTGGCCCACAAGAGTTCCCCAAGCCTGGTATCTCCTCATGCTGCTCTGAGGAAAAAAAACCCGGGCTTCCCTAGAGATTTGACCCACTAGGGTCCCCAGGCCTGGCATCTCCCCTAGGCTGCTCTGAGGAAGCAAAAAACAAAACAAAACCCAGTTTCCCCTAAAGAAGTGGCCCATCAGGGTCCCCAGCCCTGGCGTCTCCCACAGGCTGCTCTGGACAAAGGGAACCCCAGGCATCCCTGGAGACATGGCCAAGAAGGACCCCCTGCCTGGCATCTCCCTCAGCTGCTCTAAGGACAGGGAACCCCGGGTGTCGCTACAGATGTGGCCAATATGGTACCCAGGCCTGGCATCTCCTTGTGCTGCTCTGAGGAGGAAAAAACCTCTGGTGTTCTTTGAGATATGACCCTCCAGGGTTTCTAGGTTTGCCGTCTCCTCGCGCAGTGCTCTGAGGGAAGGAAACCTGGGTGTACCTAGAAACTTGGCCAAGGAGGGTCCCCAAGCCTGCTGACTCCTCCTGCAGCTCTGGGGAAAAGGAATCCCGGGCATCTCTAGAGACGTGGCACACTCGGATCCCTAGGCCTGGTGACTCGCCCAGGATGCTAGGAAGAGAGGGCACCGCAGGTGTCCCTAGAGTCATGATCAAGAGTTTCCCCAGGCCTGGAATCTCCCTCTTACTTCTCTGAGGAATGGGAACCTTGGGTGTCCCTAGAGACGGAGCCCACCAGGACTCTGGGAATGGTGTCTCACCCAGGCTGCTCAGAGAAGCAGGCACCCCAGGTGTCTGCCCTAGAGACCTGGTCAAGATGGTCCAAAGGCCTGTCATGTCTCCCAGGCTGTTCTGAGGAGAGGAAACCGCTGCGATTCTAGAGTCAGTGCGCACTAGGGTCCCTATGCCTTGCATCTTCCCCAGGCTTCCCTGAGGAAGGAACCCCGAGGCATTTCTAGAGAGGTGGCCCACAAGGGTGCCCAGTCCTCTCATCTCCTCAGGCTGTGTTGAGAGGATGACTTTTGAGTTCTCCCAGAGTTCCCATTGAGTTCTGGTTGAGCTCTCATAGGGATTCCTGAGGAGTTCTGCTGAGGGGAGTTCCAGATGGGGACTTCCAGTTGGTGTGTGGTCACTGGAAGGACCGCGTGGGTGGCATTCAGGGGAGTTCGGAAATAAAGTTTATTTCTGCTTGAGTGGCTCCTGATTTGTGCCCAGCCAGAATGGGACAAGGCTGCTCTAGGAGAGAAAGCCAAGGCTTCCCTAGAGACAAGTAAAAGAGACAGAAGAGCCAAGGCCAGAGACACATTGAGTGGGAGATGCAGAGAGGAGCGCCTCCACACGAGCCAACACAGGCACAAAGCAGAAGGAAAGATGGATAAGCAGATACACAGAAAGACATCTGCTCAGAGAGAGAGAGAGAGAGAGAGAGAGAGAGAGAGAGAGATGGGTGAAGAGACAGATTCAGGGGGACCTCAGGGAGGAAGGCGGTGGGAAGGGAGGCAGAGACACAGGAGGGACCTGGCAGAGGAGTTGCCAAGAGAAGGACCCAGGGAGAGATGCTGGATGGACTCTCTCACTCCCAGGACCTGGGTGGCCAGGCTCTGCTGGTGTGGCAAGAATGGGTAGGGGAGTGGCCCCTGCGGGTGGGCCCTGTGTTCTGGGGAAAAGCAGGTGTCCGCCCCCCCACCCCCCATCCGCGAGTGTGAGGGGTGGGGGAGGTCAGTCAGGATGCACAGGGATGGTCCAGGCCTGGACAAAGCTTGGCTCCACCGGGTCGCCTGGAGTGTCCTAGCGTCCCTGGAGTGAGCCAGGCCTGTGGGCCTCGCTGCAGGCGCTGGACACTGGGTGCCTGGCGCCGGAGGCGAGGCGGGAGGCCAGCCGCAGGCCTGAAGGGAAAACGGGAGCCCAGGGCTGCCCCTGCGCCCCACCCCCACGGGCCTGGGGGTCAGGCCTGAGGCGGTCACGGACACTTTTTCTGGGCCACGCAAGAAAAGTGCGTGTGGGAAGGGGGTGCAAAAGCCTACAGCACCCGGTATTCCCAGGTGGTCTCCCATCCAAGTACTAACCAGGCCGACCCTGATCAGACGGGATCCGCGTTCAGGGTGGTGTGGTCGCAGATGGCGAAGGCTGCCCCGGAATGCCTCAAGAGCCTGTGCTGGTTTCCAACGTTCAGCCCAGAGGCAGGGGAGGGCAAGGGAGGCCAGGGGAGGGGTGGAGGGGGTGAACACAGCGGGTGTTTGCAGGGGGCCTCCCTCGCCCAGCCCCAGCACAGCCCAGCCCTACTCAACTCAACTCAAGGCTGGCTTTCTCGCTTGGACTTGACTCCGTCCCTGCAGCAGCGCGAGGGTTCTGGGAGACTGGCCGGCTCTCCCTCTCGGTCCTCCGCCTGGTCGGGTCGGGGTGGAGTGCGCTAGACGGGGCTGAGAGGGGCTGAGTCCCGCCTCCACCTCTGCCCCTCCGCACCTGGCTCCACCTCCAGGGAGCCCCGCCCTGGCCTGGCCTCTGCCCCTCCTCACCAAGCCCCAAGCCCCCCGACCCCCCCCCCCCCAACCCGCACCGCCACCCCACCCCGCCCTTTGCCTGGCCGAGAATCCTCAGAGAATCCCCAGCTACCGCCGCGTGTGCTACCCTAGCCTAGCCTAGCCGGGAGCCCAGAGAGCCAGGGGCGAAGACGCGAGCAGGCACCCCCGCCCCCCCACCGGACACCCCAGAGACCCTGACAGGCCCAGCGCCCCAGCTGGAAATGCAGTGGGACTGGGCAATGGCGAGCGGCCGGCCACACACAACACCTGCGCGTGCCTAGCGCGTGGAGCCACGCTCAGGGAGGGCCGGAGGGAGGAACACACGCAGGGACCCACAGACAACCGGGCAGCGGGTGGCGAGCTGGCTGTGGCCCGCTGGCTCCCAGTCAGTCAGTCACCGGGCCAGGCTCAGAAGTGCGCCTCTGGGGCCCGTGCCTCGCCCTGAGTTCCCCGTCCACTCTGCAAAGCAGCGCTTGGCCCACCCGCACCCCCACCCCACCCCACCCTACCCTACCCCCACTCTACCCCCCCCTCCCGTGACTCCCTTCGGACTGAGTGCCAAGGTCGGAGGGCTCTGCGCCTTGCTTGTACCCTTCAACGACCCGCACTTGTACAGCACCGCCCTGAGGAAGGGCACAGACCCCTCTGTCCATTGGCGGTGATCCGGAAAGGACCGCCTGTGAAAGTAGAACCCGGAGTCAAACCCTGTCAGAGCCCAGTCCACGGCCTCACCAGACGGGAAGCCCCCTCACCCGCAAGCCTTGCGGGGGTGGGGGGTGGGGGGCAGTGGTTGCGGGGGGTGCGCGCCCACGGGGCTGTCAGGCTCTGCGCGGCCAGGCGTCTCCAGGTGGACGGGTCGCGGTGACCAAAGGGGCCTCTGCCTCCTTGTCCCCACCCCCTGGGCTTCAGCTCCCCTTGGCACGTGGTCCTAGCTGGCAACCCTCTGGCCCTGAACCACTTGCCTGCTGTGAAGGCTGCTTCCTCCTCTTCTCGGAGCACCTGCCCTCCTTTGACATCTGCTCTCTTGCTTGGCTCCCAGCGCAGCCTCCTAAGACCCTGTGGCCTCCTCGGCCTTCTCTCAGCCTCTGCCGAGCACACACCCTGAAGACGTGCACGCACTTCAAGGGGGATGTGGGAATCCACTCTTACATCCACCGGAAGTTAGATGGGAGATGAGAGAACCTGTGACTGCCCAGTCTTAAGGCTACCATGGACTGGGTGACTTGCAGCCCAGAGTGAGGTGGCTGGGGTGGGAGGAAGAGAGGGGTGAGTGTGTGTGTGTGTGTGTGTGTGTGAGAGAGAGAGAGAGAGAGAGAGAGAGAGAGAGAGAGAGAGGAGACAGAGACAGACAGAAGAGCCAAGGACAGAGACACACTGAGTGGGAGATGGAGACAGGAGGCCTCCTCACAGGCGAGTAGAGTCACAAAGGTGAAGGAGAGATGGATGAACAGAGAGATAGACAGAAAGACATCTGGAGAGAGAGAGAGAGAGAGAGAGAGAGAGAGAGAGAGAGAGAGATGGGTGAAGAGACAGACTCAGGGGGACCCTGAGGGAGGAAGGCGGTGGGAAGGGAGGCAGAGACACAGGAGGGACCTGGCAGAGGAGTTGCGAAGAGAAGGACCCAGGGAGAGATGCTGGATGGACTCTCTCACTCTAAAACACGATTAGCACATTCACTGGTGGGAAAAAGTTGGGTAGGGGTGATTGGTTAGTACAAGAGGGGGATTCATTTGAACTGATTGGTTTAAGCCAAGAGGGGTGTTTGTGCTGAACTACATGGTTTCCCAACACCATAAACTACTGGGAGGGTCATCTGGCATCCCAGGTATTTCTCTGTCTCATGCTGATTGGTGGCTGCTAGGAGGTTACTATGGGTCTCCACCTAGCCTGACTGAGTCAGGGACACCTAACAGATCTCTCCTGTTATTTGTAGATAAACCACTTATCAGGGTGGGAATGTGCCTAGGAGTGTTCTGTGGGTCTATCCAAGGACAAAGGTCATGTCCCTTCCTTGGACAGGCTTTGCTCTGAGGTAGAGGCTGGTTTTTCATTCCCCCCTTTGTCTGGAAACTTGGGAACCAATCATGGTTCCCTTAGTTGGGGGCCTATTTGGGCAGGCTCTACATCTTGGTAAACAGTAATCCTCAGGGCACAGTCTTCTACTTCCCAGACTCACTCAAAATTGGCCTCCTAGATCCAACCTGACTCAATTTACCTATCTACACTATTTCTGGCTTCATTCCCCTCTAATTTTAGAAACTCTTTATTGCTATAAGGAGAAGGGGCAACAGCTCCTTCTGGCTGCTTCAGAGCTAAAAGGGGTGTCGAACATGAGGGGGCTCGATGACATGGGGGATGACATGGAAGATGTGAGTTCCCTTTTAGAAGTCAGTTCTATTTGAAGTCTGGTTGGGGAAAAACAGGTTGTCATCTGGGGATGGGTGCTTCTATGAGAGAAACAAAAACCATGAGTACTGAATAAATAAAGCAGCAGCTGGAACATGTCACTATACAGAAGTTCCATCACCAGGCTTTAACATCCCCTGTTATCAGGACTGTAAACATAACATTTAACTTTTAGGGTTACAGATGTCCTTCCCCTTAAGATACAGTTTAATAATTTAATGTCATCTGATTTTGCAAAATCCTTTTACTAGTATGACCTCTGTGTCTAATAGAGAAACCTTTAATTCTGTTACTTAGAGCTGGATAATCATACTAGCATACACTAAACATACCTGTGTAGGTTAGAAATAGCTATAGGCTTTAAATTAAAAACTACTCTGGCAGTGCCTTTTGAAAGTTATCAGTCATTCCTTCCTAAGAATCTCTTTTGTAGCCTCCAGTTTACTTATTCTTGGAAGTTACATTTAACTATTTTATTATTATTATTATTATTATTATTATTATTATTATTATTATTTAAAATGCCCAGGAATAGCTGTGTTTTGGTTTTAACTGTCTTTGCTAAGTGTTTAAGATGAAGTAGTCAAACTGACTTTTATTTCTATCTATTGTTAACAGTCAGCTGAGTTTCCATGGGAGTCCTGGGGGAACTTCACAGCAGCTTCTCAGTTCCACTAGTGCCATTTGCACTAGGATGGGTCCAGGCCTTGCTTGACCACGTGGCTTCCCTTGGAAGCATCAGGGATGTCTCTCTTCTCCATGACCCTCCTCTTCATAGCAAATGCACTGATTGGCTTTCTGTTCTTCAGTGGTCTCATTAATCTCCCTGATTGGGAGATTATGTGGCCCAGAGTTGCAAAGCTCTTTAGAGAAGTCCCCTGTTTCCTGGATTCAGACTGACTCAGAGGGCAAGAGCCAAATATTGGTTTTCTTGGCCATTTTTATTTAACTTTAATTTTAAAACTTAATCTTAAACATCCAGAAAATAAATTTCAACAGCTTATATTAAGAGTACTGGGCTTTAATGTCTATCTCTCTATCCTGGAGGTTATAACTCATTATCTTAAATCAACCCAGGTTGTGTGTTCTTAAATCAGCACCTCTGCAAAACATTAATAGTCAATCTTTAGACCATTTAAAAGAAAACTACAAAATAAAATTAACAAGAGTAAAAACATATTTAGTTCATGTAATAGCTACCTTGAATTTTGGCAGAGTTATACACTATAATCCCCTGTTTGAGATCCTAGTAATCCTGACAAAAACCAACTTTTGGACACAATTTTAAATGTACTGAAATCTGCCTACTTCTTTCATAGTCATTTTCACATGTAGTAAGATGGGACACAGAGCTTTATCTCAGGTAAGGCGGGGCTCTTCATAACTCTTAAGTACTGTAGTTCTGAAGCTGATCTTTGCTTTTTAAACATCATTTTATAAAGCCTACATAAATTATTGCTCAAGTTCACATGAATATTAGCTACCACAATATAATATCACATCTAAAACATGAATTAAAGAAAGGCTGAAAGCTTTTAACCTTTTGTAGAAAAGTAGCAAAGTAATTTTGTGTTTTACAATATCAACCTTTACACAGATTAGGCTCTCATTAACTTAAAAATACATTTAAATTGTATCTCAGTGTAAAAAGTAACAGAACTTTACATATCTTATTGATAACGAGTCCACTTATAGAACACATATGATATAAATAAATCTCCAACATGTTTGTCTTTTAAGGCTAAAATTACCATACAACTTTAGAACACCAGCTTGATATAATGCTCTTTTAAATCTTCTACCTTACAGACTTGTATACCTGGAAGATATGAACACATTAATAGCTCCACAATTACATTGATGATTTTATATTGACCAAATTTAGCTTTTAAAGAAATTACATATTACAATATTGAAAAATAACAGTTGTCATTTAACCATAGTTGTATAATTTCTAATTTCTTTAAGATTACTTGCTCAAAAAACTTACATATATTATCAATTTACACAGACCTTCTTTATCACTTACTTAAACCTTCTTAATTACTTAATTACATAGACTCTCTTATCCAGAAACACATTTTCCCTGGATTAAATCCATACCTAGTGTAAGGGTCCCGCGAAACGTCGGAGAAAGAGACCACCAAGTGACCACTCATGCAATTGGCAGAAGGGGATTTATTGAACCAGCATGCTGGGGCTCCATGCCCACTCAAGAAGGGAAAGCAGCCCAGAGCCCCGAGTAGGGGCTGAGCACTGCTTAAGTACACTTTTTGGGGAGGGTGGAGGGCTTTGTATACATCAGAACAAATCATCATGAGGCGCAGGAAAATTGAACAACAACTCCTAAACATGATTGGTTCATTCATTGGCGGGAACAGGTCAGGCTGGAGTGATAGGTCATTTCTAAATGGGGTACACATTCAAACTGATTGGTTTAGGGCCTAGAGGACTACGTGACCAGTTACACAGAGTCCCTAGTTATTGGACAACCAGGGAATCAGTGGGAATATTTACTGGGCAATTCCAGTATTGTCCTAACAGCTACAGGGATTTCAGGTTTTGCAGGTATCATAGAAACCTAACAATACCTAATCTTTTACATTTTAACTCAGACCTTGCAGCTTAGAAACTTTACAACACCCGGTCTTTTACCCTTTAACTTTTATGCTTTAACTTCAATTTCTTTTACCCTTACACTAGAACCTTCTAATTTCTCTTTTCCATCTGTTAACCTCTTTTTCTGTTCACATTTTGAAACAATCCTTGTAATTTCTGAATTTAAGCAGATTATTTCATAGACATCAACATTTTATTAGGTTTTTTGAACACCTAGAAAAACTTGTAAGCTTAATTTTAAAGACATCATTATTTGCAACTGTTTACCCAATTTAAATTGAACCCTTTAAATCACACGAATCAAAGATATTTGGATCCATTTTTTTTTAAATTTCATGAGGCTTCTCATATATCTGCCAATTGTCATATCATTGCATGATATATGGACATGCACACATACAGACATACAACACATAACACAATAATAAAGGCCTTGTAGCTTGTAGCTTTTCTCAGGTGAAATCTCCATTGTAATGTTTTAAAAACTCCACAGTTGATCAAAAATAGAACTGATCAGAAAAACATTAACTTAGATCTGTAGGATCAAAATCATAAGCTCAAAAAAATGCAGAATCTAAGAAAAAGCAAGAGTCCTAGAGTCCTAGAAAAAATGAATGGCCAGAAATTAGTAAATGCCATAAAATTTACTTTTTGGTCTAGTCTACTTTGAGTTCAGGTAAAAAGACACTTTTACTCTTTTTTTTTTTTTTGGCGGGGGTGGGGGGGGTGGGGGGGGTGGGGGGGGGCGGGGGGGTGCTCAGATCAGTCTCCTACTGAGCTCGCAGGCTTCTTTATTTGCATTTCAACTTAAGTCCTGGCTGAGGTCTGAAGGGAGCAGGGAAAACTGGAATTCTGAGCAGAAGCCTCATGCCTAAGGCATTTTAACCATAAGCCACAATTTTCAGATTTGGATGTTGAAAATTATGATACAAGTTTAAGATTCAATTCACAAAATTTCATACCTTTATATCTTCCTACACTAGAAAAACTTGCTGACACAAAACTGAAAGTAGGATCTTACTTGATAATATAAAAGCTGAAAGGATAAAAGAAACTGAAGTTAAAATGTAAAGGACCAGGTATTGTAAAGTTTCTAAGCTGCACTCAAAGCCTGAAATTCCTGTAGCAGTTAAGACAATTCCCGGAACTGCCCATTAGATGTGTGTCAAAATCCCCCCTGACCACTTAGCTGCTTAATCCTGACTGCTTAGTTGCTTAACAACCCGGACACTGTGCAGCACCGCACATACCCCAGGGCCTAAACCAATCAGTTTGAATGTATACCCCGCCTTAGGACTGACCTATCATCCCCACCCGACCTGTTCCTGCCAATGAATGTGCTAATAATGTTTGAGAGTTGTTGTTTGATTTTCCCGTGCCTTATGATGATTTGCTCTGATGTATGCAAAGCCCCCACCCTCCCCAAAAGGTGTACTTAAGCACTGCTTAACCCCTGCTCGGGGCTCTGGGCTGCTCTCCCTCCTTGAGTGAGCACAGAGCCCCAGCACACTGGATCTTCAATAACCCCCCTTTTGCTGTTGCATGAGACAGTCTCTTGGTGGTTTCTTCCTCCGTCGTTCGCTGGTCCCTTACAAAGCTACCATCAGAAGAAATTCCTTCAGGATCATTAAGCCACTTCCTTTGTTCTGAAGTTCCTAAAGTAGTATTGAGTTAAATTAAATCACCTGAAAAAAAATTCCAAAAGAGAACCACACACTACCATGTATATCCAAAATTAAGCTTTAAAAATTCCCAAGACTGTGTTACCGCTGTTGACTGGTGACGAGTCCTTGCTTCCCCAATGTTGAAGAATAACACCAAAGAAGCATGCTGAGGCAAGGTCAGAGTAGAAATTAGAAGTTTATTAAAGGACCGCAGAAAAGAAGAAGGAGACCCAAGAGGTGGAATCCGTGGAAGTGCGGTTGTCTCCCCTTTTTATAGTTCATTCATGATGGAATGTAGGTTGGAAGGGCTGAGGGGTGGGACACAGGTGAATCAAAGAAGTAATCTGGGCAGGAAGGACTTCATTATTGCTTCTTTGGGATGGGCTATCTTCAAATCTGCTGGGGCTGTTCATTAACATTTCTTTGGGATGGACTTTGGGCCTAGGGGCTTTTCTGGGACTTCATTAACATTCCATGAGTTGTCCTGACATTAATTTTCCTGGAATCATTATCAGATGGCCTCCATTTTAGATTTCACTCAATATGATAATAGACCCAATTTACCTAACTACACTGACTACCTAACTTTAAATCTGGCTTCAACTGTTGCTATTCAATGTCATTTCAATAAGCCAGACCAACATCCCATTCCAACACTTTCCTTTCCTAAATCCTATGCACTGAGAGGAACAGACAACATACCATGATTTACTATCCTTGCCCAAATTAATGCACTGGTACACCTAGTGAAATCTTCCCAGGCTACCCAGTTCAAAAATTGATGAGAAAATAAAACTAAATGATTGGGAGTTACTTGCCAACTTGGAAGTAGAGTTCTTTAATTTTCCATCCTAAGTATTTAAGTTCTCTGGCATGAATTATCTGAAATCATAAACTAAACAATTACCTAAACCCAACTTTTAACTGCAAAATAGTGCAATGCTTCAAAAACCCATTCAGATACCAGATTGTTACAATAAAAAATCATCTTTTAGACACACATTCAGCCAAGATTATCCCCAAGAAACAATCTATAATAACCTTTAAAACAGACAGACCAGATAAGAGAAAAATCTTCCCAGGTTTCTAACTTCCATTTAATTATGACTCCTACATCAGTGACACTATAGATTTCCCCAGGAGTGGACCAGATGTTCTCACACAGGGGCAACCAGAAGTGTAAAATCAAGGGTCTTGGTGTGGCTACTTTACTGGATTTAGTGTCCCCTTCTTTTTAAGTAGACAGAGATGGAACAATCCTTCAGTGCAGGGAAGAAATGAGAGAGGTTCCCTGAAGCAAAAGGGGCTTCAGCAGCTGCTGGGAGTCCCTCAGTCCCTCCTTTTACTTTCAGGACTAGCTCCTTTGGTTAGGTCCAATCCCAGGCACACAGGCATATCTCCTAACTTCAGTAGTCAGCTCAAAAAGCTAATCCTTTGCTTGCAGTTGTTTCAAGTGCTAGGCTTCCCCAAGAAAGCAGAGTGGGGCTCCTCTAAAGTCCCCTCTGGGGTGCCAAAATTTGTGACCAAAAGTTCGGTTCCTGTCCTCAAAGCCAATTAATGCCAATTTAATAATGAGGACAGGGTTTTGAGAAAAAGAAAAAGCAAGATATCAAAGTTCTTTGATCCCCAACAGGCATTTCCCTCTGCAGTGGGTGCACTCAAGCCAACTACAGGAAGAAAAAAAAACAAAACATTGCTTCCCTAATCCCATTTAACAAAGGGGAGTAAAGTTTATCAAAGTTCTTTAAAACACAGCTAAAAGGGGTGTAAAAGTTGAGAACAAAATAGCTGGCAGTTTTATTGACTTTTGGTCCCTTTCAGGAGAAGCATGCTAGGGACATTCTTAGGCTAAAATTTAACTAAAGTTACCTCCACACATCTAAGGCAGATCGGAACTTGGGACTCTGTCCAAAGCAAAACGATGCCATCACACTTAACAGAGACACAGACAAAAAGACACAGATTCCCTTTTCAGATTGTCAAAAAAATGAAAGTGGGTGCTGGCCCCAAGCCAACTGGGGCCTTCCCTTCAGACAAACAGATTGAGGGAGCATCCCCCTCAGATTGGGTCTGATGACCCCAGACTGGGAAATTAGTTCTCTTGCCAGGGTGTTGGGGTGGATGTGGACAGGACAATAGAAACAAACACTAATAACACAAATTTTGCAGCATGGCCACAGAATTCGCAGCGTGTCGTGGATTGCTACCGAGAAACTAAAAGCAGAGGCGGACTGCGGATCCATCAGCTACAAAATACTTTACCAAATACTTCACAAAATACTTTACTAAAGGCAATCCACTCAGAACCCAGAAAGGGGATGGGGACTTCTCCCACAAACCCCGTCAGCTGCCCTTTGGTGCATCCACCTAGACCTTTTGACGACCACACAACACAGAACCAGAAACTGCAGGCAACCAGAGTACAGAAAACTACAGATTGGCAATGCCTTTACTTACTGGCTGGGTTTTCATCACCTCTCATTCAGGATTTCTGGGTAGGCTTATTAGGGGGATCCCAGATGAGCCCCCATATGTTATGCTCGAATTCAGGACCCCCAAAAGACCACCAGAGACCAAGATCAATGTAAACAGCAAAGAGGTGTTTATTGAGAGCTAACTCAGTCCTCCACATGCACACAGCAACTGGTGACACTGAGAGGCCCCAAGCCCAGGGTTTGCAGCAGTTTTATACATTCTTTGGAGGAGGCAGGGACCCCCACATACATCATAGCATCTCTTAGCAAATCATCACACACCATGGGAAAATCAAATAACAACTCTAAAACATGATTAGCATGTTCACTGGTGGGAACAAGTTGGGTAGGGGTGATTGGTTAGTAAAAGAGGGGGATTCATTTGAACTGATTGGTTTAAGCCAAGAGGGGTGTTTGTGCTGAACTACGTGGTTTCCCAACACCATAAACTACTGGGAAGGTCATCTGGCATCCCAGGTATTTCTCTGTCTCATGCTGATTATTGGCTGCTAGGGGGTTGCTATGGGTCCCCACCTAGCCTGACTGAGTCAGGAACACCTTGTGCAGCAGATCTCATTTGTAGATAAACCACTTATCAGGGTGGGAATGTGCCTAGGAGTGCTCTGTGGGTCTTTCCAAGGACAAAGGTCATGTCCCTTCCTTGGACAGGCTTTGCTCTGAGGTAAAGGCTGGCTTTTCACCACCCCTTTCAATGCTTTAGTCACTCAAATTACTCAATACAATTTTACTCTATAGGTTCTTAATTAAGAAAATGACAACCCTTAATGCTAGGCACTGCAATAGACATAATCCATTCACAGCAAACAATTCTAGATTAATTAATTCACAGCAAACAATTTTAAATTAATTAATTTACTGCAAACAAGTCTAGATTAATTCTAAGCATTGCAAAACACACTTAATCATGACAGGCTAGTGACAGATATTTCCTCTTTATGCTAAGTTCAAATGTCAGAGATCAAAAGTCTTAAGCCTTAGGCTTTAAGTCCAGCAGATGCACACTCACTCAGACCCTGGTGATCAGGTCTGAAACAAAAGCAGGATTTTCCTGGCTTAGAGTGGACAACCAGTTGAGAAGAGGTCCTATGGAAAAGTTGTGGCTCTCGCCAATATCCAGAAGAGGCTGTAGAGTTTGAGAGCCATGAGGATCATGCAGAGGATCAGGAGAACAATGACAAGGAATGTCAGGTCCTCATCAGCCTCTCCAGGTCAACTGCATCCTTGATTCAGCTGGCTGAATCCCTGCTCATTAGCTCTATTATTTATACTAAATTTTGAGGCTTTAGACCCCCCTTTCAATTCCTATCAGCTATCAGCAGATTTCTCCAAGACATCATTTACTCTGCAGTCAGAAACATCTTGTCTGGTGTTCTCCACCCTGATCTTCTTGTCTTTTTCTCTTATCAGGCAAATACAGCCTGCCAAATATTTTACTCTGTTTATCAGGGTGAGGGGAAGTAACTTGTCTGAGGCCAAACTGGAGAGCTCTGTGGGTGTGCTTGGTGAGACTGCAGGTTTAAAACTGGAGTTTTTAAAATGGAGTTGCTTAGGCTCAGGTCTAAGGACATCCTCACAGTCTCAATTAAAGATATTTTTTAATTTAATGGGTTCTTAATTGAGTTTTTCCCCCTATATGTAAGACCATTTTATTAAAATGACCTGTAGAAGCATTCCAAACATTCCAGGAAACATCTTTATGCTGCTGTGGAGGAAAATAAAGGTGGGGCTGGACTTGATTTAAACTACAGGGAAGTTTAATCACAAGAGCTAGAGTACACAGTGCATCTGAACACCAAAAGTCATGTGAATAATGTGGTACTTTAAAAAAAAATTAGTTGCCAATGGACATTTATTTTATTTATTGATATCTGGTACTGAGGATCAAACCTGGTTCCTCACAAATGCTAGGTAAGTGCTCTGCCAATGAACCACAACCACAGCCCTAACCTGGTACATTTTTAATAACCTGTTTTACATAGATATTAAACAGTAGACTTAATAGTTTTTCAATATCTGTTTGGGTTGAATCAATAACCCAGATATTAGTGAAGCAGAGAATCTAACTTTATCTCCAAATTTGGTTTCATATATCACAGGGACTGAATTAAGATTCCCCTTTGAAGAATTTACTGTGTTGAGTTCTCATTCCAACTTCCCATATTTGTCCAGTCCTTAGTTTTAGAACAGTCTTGAACAAGGTGCCCACAGATATCAATGTCTCTTGGCCTATTTAGAAAATATCAGTATCTGAGTCTTGCCTCCTAGAGATCGGTTTGAACTATAGGTGTGTAGCATCTAAGGGGAGTAGTTGGATATTTTGCAGCTGGAAGGAATCTTCTGATGTACCTTTCATCTAAAAGGAAGTTCATTTTGGGGGTGCATACCAGGAATCCAGCTCAGGGACACTCCACCACTTAGCCACATCTCCAGACTTTTTTTATATTTTGTTTAGAAACAGTTGCTTAGTGCCTTCCATTGCTGAGTCTGGTTTGAAGTTTCCATCCTCCTGCCTCAGACTCCCAAGTTTCTGAGATTACAGGCATTTTCCTTCCTGCTTGGCTGGCTGTTCATTTTTTTTTCTTTCATTACTGTGAATAAAGCTACAATAAAAATGGAACTTCAGTTATTTCTTTGAGAGAATTTTTCTAATTCATATATATATATATATATATATATATATATATATATATATATATATATACCCAAAAATATTATTACTGGATTATATGACTTTTTAACCCAGATTTATTATTATTTTTATTTATTTAGGTACTTGAGATTAATCCATGGGCACTTTGTCACTGGGCTATATCCCAACCTGTTCCCCTTTTATTTAGGTACTTGAGATTAACCCATGTGTACTTTGTCACTGTGCTATACAACAACCTGTTCCCCTTTTTTTGAGATAGTGTCTCATTCATTTGCTTAGGACCTTGCCAAATTGCTGAGACTGGTCTTGAACTTGAGATTCTCCTTTCTTATCCACCTAAGCCACTGGGAGCATAGGCATGTGCAGCCTTGCTCTGTTACCCAAAATTATTGTTAGTGGATTATATGTCATGTTTATCTTGAGCTTTTGAAGAACCTTAACACTTTTTTCAGAAAATATGTTTATTAATTTTATATTTTCACCAATTTTTTTACACTGGCATACTTGTAATCTTTCAGAAATTTCTTTATCTTAGTTGATTTGGCACTGGGAAATGAACCCAGGAGTTCTTACCACTGAGCCAAATCCCTAGTTCTTTTTATGTTTTATTTTGAGACAATTTGTCAGTAAGTTACTTAGAGGCTTGCTAAGATGCTAAGACTGTCTTTCAAATCATAATTATAAACCTCGGGGATTACAGACTTCTGCCACCACACCTGGCTCTCATATTTTTCTTAAAGACATTCTAAGAGGCCTGCAGAGGGTCCAGGAAATTGATTGAATTCATGCATTAAATTCCCGAGGCAATTTTATGTGAAGTAGCCAGTGTAGGAGTGTTCTGTAAAGATTTATTAGAATAATAAATCTTTATTATTTAAGAGATATCTGATTTCTAACCCCTATTCTGAACTACTTTTATTGGGTATCATAGTCCATAAAGGTGCTAGAAATACAATGTAAATTTATTTGTTTTCAATCTATGTAGATTTGCACATGCTCAGTCACCTTTGCTTTCAGAGCTTAGAAGTTCAGGACATAGTAACATGAACAAAAGATATTTAAGTTGAGAAATTCACTATACAAGCAAACTCCTTCTAGGAGTAATTGGTAGTTCTGGCTTTATTGCTGGTGTTAGCAGGGTTGGGGTTGGGCTCATGAATGGCTAAAATCTCATTCAGGGTACTAGTGCTTTATTGTATTTCCCCCTATTACATCCACAATACAATCTATGGAGAATCTTCCCTTAAAGCAACAGCAATTGGGAAAATATATTGGCAAATGTCTTCTTGAGATAAACTAACATCTTTGATATTTGGCCTTGATCCCAGCTAATAAAACACTTGCAGATGCTTTCATGGCCCCTAGGAATCACCATATTTTCTGTGGCTTAAACACTTATGTATCATTTCTCCCACATTTCTGTTTACTGTGGGTGATACTGGCCATTGGAGATTTTGTCTCAAATGTGGTAATTTGCTCAAGACAGAACTAATACTCAGTGTACCCCAGCTTTTCATTCTGATTGAAGGTAGATATTTTCTAAATTGCTGAATGTATTTAAGTCTCTTTTCTCATTTATAACTTTGCCAAAGAGACACTCAGAACTTGAGTAGCTTTTTATTAACTGTATTTATAGATGGAGGAAAACCCCAGAATTTTAATATTCAGCTTTATTTTCTACATCATTCCCCATTAACATTTGCCTTTTATTGTGTCTCTAAGTTTGGAACCAAGTACCTTGCACATCCTGCACACACACCCTCTACTAGTAAATTGTGCTACTAGTTCCAAAATCCAACTTCAATTGCATAATTTCACTAATCATGTCTAATATTATTTTTTATATGGATGGGTTTTTTTAGCCCTTCCTATTGCTCTTAACAATGCCAAAAATGACATATATATGAATTCAGATTTGGTTAATTTATGATTCATTTGTTTGTATTTTTCCATATAGTTTCATAATACACATTAATGTCACAAAATAATAGCAACTATATTTGGTCTTAAAAATGGAAGTTTTTTTGGCTATTTTACATATTTTTTTCCTAGATAAATTTCAGAAAAACAATTTAAGCATACTGAAATCTTAATGGGGAAATATTATACATTAAACTGAGATAAACAGTTTTCTTTGTAATTATGAGTTTTATTTACACACATTGTGTGTATAATGGAGCATTTTATGTCCTCTGTAAATTTTTGTTTTGTGATAAGTTACACATATTTTTCTTGAAAGCCTCTATACATGTGATGTGTTACACAGATATCAACTGTATGTAATACTTATGTAATATTTTCTTCTGTTAATTAAACAAGATATAATGATGTTGTAGGAACCCATAAGGTAAGACACTGAAGATAGCAGAAAACAGTTTTATTTAGCTATAGCCAGGTTTGGAGGGCATAGCTTTTGTAATAATCAACCAACCCTTTGAACCCCAAGTTTGGGTAGTTTCCCAATTTTATTCCCACCATATAAGGGGAGAGGCACAGAAGTTCACAGTCTGCAGAAGTTCATATAAAAGCAGTTTTTTTTTTTTTTTTTCTGTCACTGTTCTGGGCAAGTTAACCCTCCAAGGACAGCACCTGAGAAGGGGAGAGCTTCTCCTCTTCTTTCTTTCCTCTCCCTGCCAGCTATTTATTACCAGGGAGCTAAATTGGTAACTTCTCTTAACTTAGAAATGTAAACATCTGTGTGAAGCTCAGATCAAGGCCAGAGGCCTCATTTACACATTTTTACAAACTACTGTACTCGATACATGTTTGTGAGATACTAGTTAGGGGATGTCGAGAACCTGGAGTGCTGATTTCTTCCAAGCCAGTGGCTGATTAAATCAGGACAACATGAAAATTGGAAGTTTATCTAAATTAAACCCTTTTATAGAGACTCTTTTGCTGACAGTCCTAAAATCAGCCATGATGAAGATTTCTGGAGAAGCCCAGTTAAGACTTTTCTGTGGAAAAAGGGGGTGCCACTTCAATGAAACTAAAAATGTGTCTGATCCCAAAAAAGTATTTTTTTCAGACTATAGTATTTATTTCATTTTGAATGTACCTCCTCTTTGCACATATTTTCCTCATTTAAACTGCATGGAATAACATACCTGTAGCCTTATGCTATCATGTAACTATATATTATCAAGGTTTAGAAACACAATAATTTATATAGGCTATGCTACTGGTTGAGGAGTTTCATATATATTAAATAAAAATGTCACAAAAATCATAGCAATTTACATTCCTTCTCTAATTCAAAAGAATTTGTTTATTGTCCTCATCAATACTGTGTAATTTTTTTTGGTATCAGATGTTAGTTTGTATTTTTATAATTTGTTAAGATGTTGAGAGGTTTTAATTTTTGAACATTTCTCCTACCCAAAGTGTCATTTCCTTTTATGTTAAATATGCTTAATTTTATGTGAGGTCATTTGTTCACCCACTTTGTCATTTTTCTTTATATCTTTTCTTAAAAATATTTTATTATCTAGTTGTGGCTGGACATAATACCCTTATTTTATTTATTTATTGATATGGGGTGCTAAGGATGGAACAAAGGGTGTCACATGTGCCAGGTGAGTGATCTACCACTGATCCACACCCTCAACCCATCTTTATACCATTTAATGAGAAAAATATTTTTAATGTTGCCCAATGTATGAATTTTTTTAAACCAAGTGTGTTTATTATATATTTTTTAAATTAATTTTTTACTTTTAGGTGGACACAATATTTTATTTTTTATTTTTATGTGGTGTTGAGGATCAAACGCAGCAACCCACACATGCCAGGTGAGCATGCTATTGCTTGAGCCACATCCCCATCCCCAATTTATGAATTTTGAACATATTTGTATAACTTTTTTGAAAATAAATGACTGCTCTGTTTTGTGGTTCTTGAGATTTAAAATAAAGCTGCCATTATACTCATTAACATCCCAACCATTTTTGAATCTTGCTGACAGGTTGTCAGGAAGTGACCCAGGCTGATCTTAAAATTTTAATCTTTCTGTCTTAGTCTCCCAAATAGATGGCATTAAAGGCATGCACTATGACATTTTCAATATAAATCCCTTTTATTCATGCTGGGGATTGAAGACAGGGGCACCTGACAAATGAATCACATCCCCAGTATTATTTTATATATTATTTAGTGACAGGATCTCACTGAGCTTCTTAGTGATTCATTTTGTTGAGTCTGACATTGAACTCACAATCCTCCTGCCTCAGTCTTCAGAGTTTTGTGATTGCAGGAATGTGCCACCACACCTAGCATAAATCCTTTGATATAGCAACTTTTGACAGATATATATTGGTTATTGAATCTAGGGGTGGTGTATTCTTAAGCAATAGCCATATACCCAGGCCATTTATTATTTTATTTTGAGAAGGAACATCCTCATGGTGGTCACAGCCTTGCTAAGTTGATGAGGCTTTCTTTGAACTTTTGGTTCTTCAGCCTCTACCTCCCATGTCATTGAGATTATATGTAATACCATTCACAGCTATATTTTATTTTTATATTAAGTATATAATACTTCTGAAAATTATTTTTTTCTGGCATTAAAAAAGTATATAATATAGTTTTCACAAAAAATAACCCCTCATCCTAATGGTTTTCTTTGGAAACAATGTCACAGTTCTGTTTCTGCAAAGCACTGCAAACTTTTACTAAATTTCAATAGATTTTTTTTGTTGTTTGTTTGTTTTGTTTTGTTTTGTTTTATTTTTCTTAATTAAGGTTCTGTGTAACTTACACAGGTCTATTTATTCATATTATTATAAGGTATCTACTAATTTCTATAAGTTCATAGTATAAAACTATGTGTGGTAAAATCATCTGTTGTTCAGTGATGTACTTCAAGTAAATATAATATGTAGCCTAAACATTTGGTAATACAAAATTCTAAAAGTCAGTATTCACTATGACATTTAAAAATAAAAAAAAATAATAAATAATAAATAAAAAAAGTTTAGAGTGCATTTCTTGCAATGTATACCTACCATTAAATGAGTCATATTTTGTACTGGTACATATATTACCATTATATACAATTAATATTTTATTGCTATATCTCAAATTAATCATATCTCTTTCAATTTAATTTTTCTTTTGGAAGCACCCACACATGACACTCTGTGCATATTTACATTTTGTGAGTTTTGAAAATTATGCTTTTGCTTAGTATGTTCTGTCCTTTTCTCTCCTTTTCATGAAATTATTTTTTAAATTATTTTATTTTCATGAATTTTAGACCTTTTATTTTAACTAGTGAAGTCTGTAGATTTTCTTTTTATCCTCAGCTTTAGGTGCATCCCACTATATAAAGCTTTAATGTTGTGTAATTGACCTCTAATATTCTGCATATTTTATCCCAAATTCTGAGCATTCTGGACTATTGATGTCTGAATGGAGGGGATCTCAAAATTATTCATGCACAAGGCAGGAAAGAGATGGAGCAGGATGTAAGACTTGTGGATGCTGAGTATGTAGATGCCATTATTTATTTTAAAAAAAAGTATTTGTGGAGGGGCTGGGGTTTCAGCTCAGCTCTAGAGTGCTCACCTAGCACATAAAAGGCCCTGAGTTCGATCATCAGCACCATGTAAAAATAAATAAATAAGGGTATTGTGTCCAACTACAACTGAAAAATAAATATTTTAAAAACTTTGTGGAATATATAAGGGTAGACAGAAAAAAGCAATGAAGAATAAAGAAAAAACTTAGCAGTAGAAGGATTCAGATGCAACAAGTCTACAATGGCAGCATGAGGGTAGAGGGTTAGTGTTCTTGGAAGTAGAAATATTATTTGGGCAGAAAGAAAATGTAACTATTGTCCAGTTCCCAAGTGAGAGAGCCAGGTGAATGAGTTCTGTTTTTAACTGTTCCCAACTATCTTATGATAGTTCATAAGATATGCCTCAGCAAGTAGTAAAACACCATATCCAAGTACCTTAACACTTTTTCAAGGCTACAAGCTCTCCTTGACAATTTCAGCCACATTACATCTTTGTAATTTTTAGTTATTCATTCATTATTTCATTATTTATTCACTTTTTTCTTTAGTTGTCTTTGTTTTTACATTCTTTTTTTTAAAAATATTTATTTATTTATCTTTTTTTTTTTAGTTATCGGTGGACACCACATCTTTGTTTGTATGTGGTGCTGAGGATCGAACCTGGGCCGCATGCATGCCAGGCGAGCGCGCTACAGCTTGAGCCACATCCCCAGCCCCTGTTTTTACATTCTTGATGATTATATAATAGTATAAATATCCTGAATGTTGCAAAGTCTGATTCATATTAGGTCTTAATCTTGTTTTATGAATACTTGATAAAAATGCATTATTTCAAACAGATTAATTCCAATCACAAACTAAAGTGGACCTCTGGGTCAACTAAAAGCTGTGTCAAAACTCCTCTTTGTTCCTATACACATCTTAAAATAGGACTTCTCTCTCACTTGTATTTTTGAGAGCAAATTAACTTCCCAAAGCAGCATTTAATAAACCTAGATGAGTTTCCATCAACTAACTCACTATTGTTTTTAAATTGTTTAAATCCTTGACCCTGAAAATGTCACTGATTATCTTTTATATTCTCTCTCTCTCTCTCTCTCTCTCTCTCTCTCTCTCTCTCTCTCTCTCTCTCTCTCTCTCATATTACAGATTTAACCTAGGAATGCTTTTTGACTAAGACACATCCTCAGCCCTTTATAAAATATTTTATATAGAAACAGGGTTTTGCTGAGTTTCTTAGAGCCTCACTAATTTGCTGAGAATGGCTGGCCTTGAACTAGTGATTTTACACCCACAGCCTCAGAAGACTCCAGGATTACAGGCATGCACCACTGCACACAACTTTTGATACTCTCTTTAAAATAATCAGTCACAATTTTAATAATTTAAATTGCATTTACATCACTCTTTTCTAATGCAGTAATATATTACCAACTAAAATATTATTGAAACAAATGTATTGGATGACTAATGTTTTATTCCCAGAGTTTATTCTGTTACCTCTTTAGGGCATGGTAAATGGTCTTTTTTCTTCTTCTTAGAACATGGATGTCTCTTATTATCAAATGGGTCTATGATAAGTGTGTAGAAAATTATGATTCTATACCTATCACCAATCCCCACATTTCCCAGAGTATTGTTATGAACAATATTCATAACTAATGAATCACTTTTAGTGGAAGCATAGTACTGTGTCTAAGATGAAATGCAATCAAGATGCTTCAGTGGTAAGGTGGTGTCAGAACCACCACCCTATGGATTTGGGGACATTTAAAATACCATGTACATTTCAGAATCTTTTACTCACCTTTTAAATACAGTTACTGCTGCTTGCATAAAAAATAAAACACTGTGTATAAGAAAGATGAATGAAAATTAAATCCTCTGGAGGCACCAAAGTTGATCTTTAATTCTAGTGGTTTATTCATCAAATAAGAAAGACCTTGCAATTGCCCCATCTTTCCCAGCTACATGGAATGGAACATTTAGATGTACTAAACTGAAATGACAAAAATGCATTTCAAGGAGATGATATCAAAGAAATTTTTATGGCAGAATCTTGAAAATGTGGGATAAAAATATACACCTACATATACAGTTATATAGCGATAAAGGTAAATGATAAGTTCATAAATGCAGGGGTAAATTCAGTGTGCCACATGTGTTGTATGTACAAGGTAATGATAACATCTTAAAGATGAAGAAAGTAGTAATTGAGGTAATTAAGTACTCTATAATTGTGGGAAATATTTATTGAAATTTAGTAAACTTTAGGATAAATGTGGCCTCTTTAATAGATGGCTGGAAGTGAATTTTCATCTGTATACCAGGGACCACTCTTGTGACAGGGATGGCTTTACTTACATCGGGTGTGTCTTATAATTGATTTTTATTTAAATTATTAGTTGTTTTCCATTAATTTGTATTCATTTTTTTCACTAAAACTCATATTTGGATTTCTCTCTATTAAATATTTTGAATAATTCTTGCAATTAAATTTAAGATGGTGTTCTATTAATGCATACATATCATAATCATGGAATGTATTTCCCATTTATGTCCATTAAAAATCATTTTTATTGACACAAGTTCCATGTAGCTTCATGTTCTTATAGAGAAAGGCCCAGATAATAATTTCATCAGAGAGTTCTAGGGCATTCTTTGGTATCTTGTTTCAAAGTGCTGTGTGCTTGTACACTCTCTTTTATGGGTTTTCAAATTTTTATTTTTAGCAATTTTGGAAAATAGATGAAGTATTCTCTTTCTAGAATTTCCAAAGAATATATTATCACCATGCCTGTGGAATGCATTGTATTATTCTCATAAAAATTATTGTTTATTATTGATTTTCTAAATTGAAACATCAGCCATTACTCAAAATTATTCCAAGTTCTTTCTAGAAGCTTCAGAAGAACACTCTTGAGTATATTATTTCCACTGGTGATGTATACAATATGGACACAGATCCTGCTTTTTTTTTGCTATGTCTCTATCCAAAACCTCAGACAGTAAGAAAATTTGCATGTAGTATGTGGTCTACTAAAAATCTTTGTGATTTGGAGTCATGCATAATTGATTCTGAATTCTACTGGTCTGATTAACAGCTGTGGAATATTCAAACATGTTTCTTTCCTTCAAACCATTCATGTATAAAATAGGGTAGTATGATATAGAGGGCATGACATCAGCAATTTTTCCTTCTTTTCTCTATTTGTGTTTTTTTATCTTCACCTTTTAAAATCCAGAATCTGTTTGCAAATCCTTAGATCTAATATTTGTCTCTTTTTTTTTGGAGGGGGGGTGTTGGGTGGTTAGTATGACGGATTGAACTCAGCAGTACTTGGCTACCAAGCCACATCCCCAGCTCTATTTTGTATTTTATTATAGACAGAGTCTTACTGATTTTCTTAGTTCCTCAACATTGCTGAGGCTCAGTTTAAATTTTTTTTTTAACAATTCTCCTGCCTCAGTCTCTTGAGCCACTTGGATTATGGTCATGCACCACTGTTCCTGATATATTTTTTTTTTATTTATTGTAGCTCATAGGAACCAATAAAGATGAAGTGAACAGTATGGTACCTATACTCAAAAAGCCTTGATTTCTTTTGATTTTGCTTTTCAAACCCTTCTGTGTCCAAAATAAGAAGCAGAATTTAGAGAAGGAATTATTAAAGCAGAGAATCAAGGTGCCACTTGCGAGGATGATAGCTAACCCTCTGAAGTTCAGCAGTCATCAGCTAACTGTTTCTACCAGAGAAACCCAGATAAGCCCAGCATGAATTAATAAACCAGCCCAAACATAATCTAATAAGCTCTAGAGTGACTCATTCACCAATTATAATTGGAAACCAAGATTCTGTCACATACTTTGAGAAAATTCTTTGGAAAACATCAGTTGCCTTATTGGTACTGTTTTCCTTTTTCCCTAAGTTAAGTCTGGACAATTATTGAGGTGCTATTAGCTTATGCAGACATGCATATATCAGATTGATTCTAAAACTCTCACAGTGCCTCATTCCAACTTAGGAAACAATATCACAGTATAGGCATCAGGTCAAAGGCTAAGTTACAAAATAAGATGTTTGTCTTTAATATATTTAAGTTTTAGAGTCAAGGCTGTGAGAATATATACCAAAATGAGACATCCAACTATTGTAACTATCTCTTTTCTTTTATACTATCTGACATCTGAAATGTGAATAAGTCTGTGTCCAGCATCAAATAGAAAAAAAAAAAATCATTATCTTTTGGACCCTGGCTTGTTTGGTCTTCTTCTCTTTCTGAGGTTAGTGCCACTAATGCTGTTTGGTGTTGTGGAAAAGCATTGATAAAAAGTGTATTCTCATGCCTCTTGTAAGGAATGCAGGGGCCCAGGCCCTTTGACTCCCCAGGGTCAGAGGAGTCATATTCTCAAAATGGAATGTGGCCATTATGAATTAAGATGTGCTAGAGCCTTAAAATGGAGAGAATTGTGAGGATGTAGTTCTAAATACAAATATATTCTTTCTTAGTAATTTTATATTTGTCACACAATAATAGTACTCTTGATGATATATTCAGTTTTTTGATTAAAATAAATTTCAACTATGTCTTTTTTATTATATATACTAAAATAGTTAAAAACAACACCTTTGCCTAACATATTATTTGTACTGGACATTAGAGGAGTTCTTCCCAGTAGAGATCTCAAACTGCCTTTTTAGAAAATATATCAGAAAAGTTAAATATAAAAAAAAATTATTGCCCATTACATAGTTTCCAATAATTAACAATATTTATGCATATAATTTATTCATTGGTATTATCCTATATAAAAGGTTTAATTTAAATATCCTACTGCTACACTAGACTCCATCACTTTTGGAAAAACTTGCCTTTTAAAAAAAATTGCTATCTGTACTCAATTCTAATCACTTTAAAAAAAAAAGTGAAGTAAATGCACCCAAGAACCCACCTATCTTGACTCATTCTGGCCTCATTCATTCATGGAGTTGATGTCATATACTGTCATTTGGATAGTGGGCTCAGTGGATTCAGACCAAGAGGGCAGCAGTTTCCAATCAGGTGCTCTCAGGTGATAATTGTTCAATCCAACATATGATAAATACAAAAGATATGACTTACACTATCTGATTGACTTTTAATTTCTGGAGCTTGACATTTTTTCAAATTCATTTCTAAGCTTCCTTCTCAATGTTCAGGAAACCTAGGTTCTCTTTTAACCCAGAAATGAATAATCTAAAGGGAGAAAGAAGGCACCCTGAAAGCCAGGCAATAGTGACTATGCAGGGTTTTGAGACCATATCTGTACACTGGAAAGGGTACTTGATAGAAGTTTCAAAGAGCAGTTGTTATGGCTGGAAGTGGTTTTGGTAGATGGGAACTACACATCATAGTCTCCAGTATATGCAAAAATGAATCATCTTATTGAGAAGTTCATTCCCAGTCTCCTCCAGCCAATTCAGTGGGAAATACATCAGCAGCTGAATGTCTGGACATTCTG